>NC_047503.1:7862934-8167240 GCF_902827115.2 Pseudochaenichthys georgianus | reverse complement strand
AGAAAATCACACCTCCACGGAGCTCAGCGCGATTCACAACGTGAAACAATCGGACGTTGTGAATCACCCCGAGCACACGTCTCAGCCGAAGTAAAAACAATAAGTGTGGCTTGATATTGAGAAGAAAAAGGTTGATAAACGCTGTGAGAATGGGTCTGCAGAGAGAATTTTGCCGCGATCGCAACTGTCTGTTATCAGCAGCAGCCCAGAGGAGACATCAGCTGAGCTGCGTGTGTGTGTGAGGAAGTCTGTGGATTGGTCAATCGGAGCACACTGGGCTCACAGGGAGGGGGGCAAGAGCTCCAACGAGCCGTTTAGTGGAGAGAGTGAATACACGTAGTTTACAGAGATGCTGTATGCGAAACAATGTGAGTTTGGAAAATTGCACAGTATTTTTCTATTGTAATATCCCTCAACAATGGTATTATGATCAGTAGAAAGGACCATGACATGTGACCTTTAATATAACTTGCAACATCGCGCTTTAACCGAGGCCAGATAAAATAGCGTAGGACACGGTCATAGGTTTTTTTTATCCCCAAATGTCCACCACTGTCATGCGCAGTTTGCAATACCACCTCACGAAAGCTACTCGGCACCACCACCTGAAAAATTGCCTCCCTCACAGCGTCACCAACACAGGGCACCCACTTACGTACCAAGTAAGTGGGTAAGTAAGCAAGTCCCCCTGAACAAAGTAACCCTGGGCTATGTCTCTGACCTTCTCTGCCGGCAACAACTCAGTCCACAGAGCAGAAAGAGATGAATCTTCCTTCTGACTCCTCACCCAGTCCTTCTTTGACACAGACGAAGGGAGATCAGGCAGTGAGACCACATGTACAACATTACTTTTGCTACACTCCGAAACAGGCGGGTCAGCAGACATTTTACGGCTCTGTGCACGCGTCACAGCACAAACTGAAAACACACTTGGAAACTGCAAACCGCTCTCATCTGGCTCCCCAGATGCCACCGGCCTGGAAACCACCACAGGAGGTGGCACACCAGCCCACACAGCACTACCAGCGAGATCGTTGCCAAAAATCATATCTACCCCATCAAGTGGCAACGTGGGACGTACGCCGATAGACACAACTCCCCGCACCAGCTCACAATCCAGCACTATGGTATGCCGTGGCACAGGGATCAAGCCCATATCCATGCCCCTCATTAGCACAAAATCCCCCGTATCTGTCTCTGACGAAAAAGGCAACACTGACTCAACAATAAATGAGTATCATTTTTTAAACAGTCTGAATTAAACGGCAGCTCTCAGCTGAGTGTTTACACACCTAATGGCCCATCAGCCACAGCTCTCTCCCCCCCCTGATCTTTCTTCTCCACCAGTTAACTGTAGGTTACTCTGAGTGACAAGCTTACAGTTAGTGAAGTAACACTTTTTTTTGTGAATCACGACCTGGCTGTTTCATTCTAACATAACGCTCCAAATGCTACTGTTTCCACTCGGACTTTAATACAGCTACACCATTGTTTGGTTTCCATGGTAGCGCGTCTCTTTAGTAGCGCACACTCCTTTCCTGTAAATTACAGGTCCAGCCAGGAAAAACAGTGCACTTCTCTTTCCCGCACTATCAATCAATCAATCAATCAATCAATCAATCAATCAATCAATCAATCAATCAATCAATCAATCAATCAATGTTTATTTATATAGCCCAATATCACAAATGTTACATTTGTCTCAGTGGTCTTCACAGTGTGTACAGAATATCAGTATGACAATACGACACCCTCTGTCCTTAGACCCTCACATCGTACAAGGAAAAACTTCCGAAGAAAATCCACAGTTTAAAGGGAAAAATGGGAGAAACCTCAGGGAGAGCAAGAGGAGGGATCCCTCTCCCAGGACAGACAGAGGTGCAATAGATGCCGTGTGCAAATTGAAAAGATAATACATTTGCAACATAGGTAGTCCAAATGTTTGGAAATGCATGTGTGTATAATAGGAAGATGAATCCACAAGGATATCCATCCAGGACCGATGATCCAGGACCACAGCCACGACTCGCGATCCAGGGCTCGCGATCCAGGACACAGGACCGCAGGATCATCCATGACTCCGGATCCCGGCGTATATAGACACCAAAAAGAAAGAAATTTGGGGAAGCTGGGTTAATCGGAAAAACATGAGAGTAGACAGGTATAGACAGAGAGAAGGAAGAAGTAAGATGTCCCCCGACAAACTAAGCCTATAACAGCAAAACTAGGGGCAGAATCTAATCAGCCCTAACTATAAGCTTTATCAAAAAGGAAGGTCTTAAGCGCACTCTTAAAAACGGATAGGGTGTCTGCCGCCTGAACACAAACTGGAAGCTGATTCCACAAATGTGGAGCTTGATAAGAAAAGGCTCTGGCTCCCATTGTACTTTTAGAGATTCTAGGAACAACCCTGCATTCTTGGAACGCAATGCCCTAGTAGGACAGTAGGGTATAATGAGTTCTTTAAGGTAAGATGGCGCCTGCCCATTAAGGGCTTTGGAGGCGAGAAGAAGAATTTTAAATTCTATCCTGTGTTCTATAGGGAGCCAGTGTAAGGCAGCCAGAACAGGACGAATGTGGTCCCTTTTCCTAACTCTGGTTAGTACACGAGCTGCAGCATTTTGAATCAGCTGAAGCGACTTGACTGACTTCTTGGTACTCCCTGATAATAAAGAGTTACAATAATCCAGCCTAGAAGTAACAAATGCATGGACTAGTTTCTCTGCATCGTTTTGAGGCAAGATATGCCTGATTTTTGCAATGTTACGTAGATGGAAGTAGGCGGTCCTTGAAATTGATTTTATGTGGGCGTTAAAGGATAAATCCTGATCAAATATAACACCAAGATTCCTTACAGTCTCACTGGAGGCCAAATTAATGCCATCCATAGTTAGTATATTTTTAGATAATTTGTTTCGTAGATTCTTCGGGCCAAGTACAATAACTTCAGTTTTGGTCGTGTTTAACATCAAAAAGTTTAAGGTCATCCACGTTTTTAAGTCCTTAAGGCAGTCTTGAATTTTATTTTTGAGTATCATCTGCATAACAATGAAAGTTTACAGAATGATTCCTTATAATATTGCCTAACGGAAGCATATATAATGTGAACAAAATAGGTCCGAGCACTGAGCCCTGTGGCACTCCATGGCTAACTTTGGTTTGCGTGGAAGATTCATCGTTAACACGTACAAACTGAGAGCGTTCAGATAGATAGGACCTAAACCAGCCTAAAGCAGTTCCCTATATGCCAACTAAGTGCTCTAGTCTTTAAAAATAGGATATCATGGTCGATAGTATCAAATGCAGCACTGAGATCGAGCAAAACAAGAATAGAGACAAGTCCCTTGTCTGAGGCTATTATAATGTAATTTGTGACTTTAACCAGAGCTGTCTCTGTGCTATGATGTGTTCTAAAGCTAGACTGAAAATCTTAAAATAAATCATTGTTTTTTAAGTAATCACACAACTGTTTTGCGACCGCTTTCTCAAGAATTTTTGAGAGGAACGGAAGATTAGAAATAGGTCTATCGTTGGCTAAAACCTCTGGATCGAGGTTGTGCTTTTTAAGCGGTTTTATCACTGCTACTTTGAATGATTGTGGAACATAGCCTGATAATAAAGACATATTCATAATATTTAATAAAGAAGTGCTAATTAATGGAAAAACTTCCTTCAACAGCTTAGTTGGAATTGGGTCTAACATGCACGTTGATGGTTTAGAAGAGAGAATCATTGAATGTAATTGTTCAAGGTTTATGGCTGAAAAGCATTGTAGTTTACTATCTAGTGTAATATTAGAACTTACGTTTCCAGGAGCTGTTGATAACACTATACTGGTCAAAGGCAAGAGGTCATTAATTTTGTTTCTAAGAGTAACAATTTTATCGTTAAAAAAGCACATAAAATCATTACTACTGAGTGCTATGGGAATAGAAGGCTCAATCGAGCTGTGGCTCTCTGTCAGCCTGGCTACAGTGCTGAAAAGAAATCTTGCATTATTCTTATTCTCATCTATTAATGAAGAGTAGTAGGCTGCTCTCGCTTTACGCAGTGCTTTCTTATATTCATTGAGAGTAATATGCCAAATTAAACTAGATTCTTCAAGTTTAGTGGAACGCCATATCCTTTCAAGTTGTCTAGACTTTTGCTTTATTTTGCGGGTTTCGGCATTATGCCATGGAGCTAATCTATGTTGTTCTATTTTCTTCATTTTCAAAGGAGCAACAGAGTCTAATTTTATTCGCAGCGCATCTATAGCACTATCAACAACATGATCAATTTGGCGTGGTGTACATTTTGTATAAGTTTCCTCCCCTACATGCAGACATGCTATCGAGTTAAGTATTGGTGGAATCTCTTCCTTAAATATGGCTATAGCACTAACAGATAGGTTTCTGCTGCAAGAGCTTTTGACTAATGCTTTGTAGTCTTGTAATAGTACTTCAAAAGTTACTAAGAAATGGTCGGATAAAGCAGGATTATGCGGTTCGACTAATAGTTGCTCAATTTCAATACCATAAGTCAGAACAAGGTCGAGAGTGTGATTATAGCACTGGGTTGGTTTATTTACACTCTGACAGAAACCAACAGAATCTAATATAGAGTTAAATGCAACAGTAAAGCTATTTTTATCATCGTCAACATGCATATTAAAGTCACCTACGATAATTACTTTGTCTGTTTTAAGAACCAAAGTTGATAAAAACTCAGATAATTCTGATAAGAATTCTGAATAAGGACCTGGTGCATGATACACTGTAACAAATAAGATTGGCTGCAAAGTTTTCCAGGTCGGATGCGTAAGACTAAAAACGAGGCTTTCAAAGGAGGTATAATTTAATTTTGGTTTAGTATTGATAAGTAAACTTGAGTCAAAGATTGCTGCAACTCCACCTCCTCGGCCCGTGCCTCGAGCAATATGAGTGTTGATATGGCTCGGTGGAGTGGCCTCATTTATGCTGACATATTCTTCATGTCTCAACCAAGTTTCAGTGAGACAGCATATATCAATATTATAATCTGATATTAAATCATTTACCAATATTGCTTTAGATGTTAGAGATCTTATGTTTAAGAGACCACATTTAATCTTCCTGTTTTGTTGCACTGTAGTAGTTGTTACATTTACTTTTATTAGGTTATTATGTATGACACCTCTATTAGGTTTTACCTTAAATTGTCCTTGGGCAGACACACACACCGCTAATATTGGGTATTTTATTGGGTTCGGGATTCCTATGGATGACTGCCTAGGAGAGAGCGCAGAGAAGTGTGTAAGACTGCGACTCCGCCTCCTGGTCTCAACTCCAGTTTGTCATGGATTAAGTCCACAAAGCCCTGAAATGTTTGCCGAAATGAGATCTGCACCTTCCAAAGTATGATAAAGATGAATGCCGTCTCTCTTAATCAGACCAGGTTTTCCCCAGAAGGCTGTCCAATTATTTACTACTACTACTCTGACAGACCACTGGGCTGAGTCAGCCACTAACATATTCATATTGCTCTTCTCAAAAAGAGAAATATGAACGTTAGTTTTTAACTGAAATGATCAAATAAAGTCAAAATGTCACAGTGTTTACAAACAATGACCATACCGTTCACCAGCCCCCACCCCCCTTCCTACTGTACCGTTTAAAACAAATTGGCCATCGGAATGTGTGTGTCCCAACACCCCCCCCCCCCGTGATATCTCTTCTCCAGCAGTCTGTAGGTTTGTGTTCGCATATTTATGCTGTCGCAGTTCCTAAATGACACGTTTACACCTTTAACACGAAAAGTAAACGTTGAGGGTTTTTATTAATGGTAATTTTCAGACTGAGTTGTTTAGTGGTAGCTCATATAGTCTTGATTATTGTGGTTAAACTTTTCGCTCCGTATTTGATGGTAGTGGTGTTGAAATTCATTCGTCACTTCCTTTTCAGTTTTTGTTTTTTTTAATCTTTTTGTTTTGTTATTATTAGGGCCGGGACTTTAACGCGTTAATTAAGATTAATTAATTACACAAAAATGAACGCGTTAAAAAAATTAACGCATTTTAATCGCACTTTAATCGCACTTATTTTTTGCACAGCGGAACGTTTCTCACTGGATGAGTTTCAGGCGTACCGATTATACTGGAGCACCAACTAACGTTCATGACTTCAGAATGGGACTTCAAACAACAACAAACCACGGTGAACAATAGTCAAACATGAACGAACAAGTTGATGAGACCGCTTTTGTCGGCCCCGTGGATGGGAAATGTTGTTTTAAAAAACGGACGGATGGAAGCGTCGACAAGAGCACGGTTGTGTGCAAATTATGCAAAAAAGAATTTGCATATCACCGCAGCACATCAAGCCTAAAGTATCACCTAAATGCAAAGCATGTAGCAGCTAGCGTGGAAGTTAGCCCGACTCCGAGTGCAAGGAACCCAACCTGATCTCACCAGAATGCGTGACCCCACCACGACGACTCCTTAACACCGCATTGCGTGGTGGAGTCACGAACTTTGTTACAATTACGTGTCTGCACCACGCAAACAACCCCAATGTAAAGAGAATGAGTCTCCTTTGTCGTGGTGCACACACGCATTTCTACCACATCCTGCAGTGAGCTTTTATTCTATAAAACGTTTTTAAAATCTACTTTATAGCTTGTAGTAACTCACGGGAGGCTTCTTTTATTTTATTTGTATTCATAATAATTTTTATTTTTCGTCAGAATGTATTATGGTGCATTAGTTACGAATTTTTGTTCTCAAAAAACAGTGCATTGTGTGTAATACAACTGTGATTTTTATCACATTAGTTTGTTTTTAAGGAAGGCCAGAGCTTCAGCTGTGTCAAATAGATTGTTCCCTTTAGTTAACGTTTTTTAAAAGAACATTATATTCCGATTTGATCATGTCCCCTTTATTGTATTCCGGAGAGCAATGTGAGCATCCATTCCCATTGGATAACGCAGGATTTTACACCCGGAAGTAAGTACTCTCCTTACTGTCGATTGATTTTACAGTGATATCTGCACTACTCATCAACTCAAAAACACCAGATTATCCTTGTTGATTACACAACATTGGTTGGTTTAAATTGTGTACAATGCTTTTGTAATTGTCCCCTTCGATTCGGAGAAACAAACATTTGTTCAGTTTAGGATGGCCGAAGACACTACACTACCCAGAATCCTCAGCTATTGTTCTGCGTTGCCTCAAGCTCTGTGATTGGTTGACTGCATTCCATATGAAAAAAACGTTTCGTAAAAGATAAATCATACTTTATTCAGCAGTGCTGCTTTACTCTTTGAAAGTCTTCACATGAATGCATTGTAATAAATGGTTTGGCTGCATTAAATATTACACATGTCGTAGTTCTGTATTTGTATTTATCTCCAGAGATCGGGCTCAGAATAGACCGGAAACTATTCTTTTACCGTTCTGTTTTGATTTCACAATAAAGTTAGTAGTAATAATTTGTTTTGATATTATTGTTTTTTATTAACTACTAGACCGCTGGATCATGTTAAGACCATCTTTTCTGTGTTGCTGTGGGTTTTTTCCATCGCTTTTGTGTTACAAATATCAAAACAATAACTAAATATATCCGTCGTAAACTAAACCAGAAACAGCAGTATATTTTATTTTGTTAACACGGTAAACTTGACAGCTTTTTAACCCAAACCACCTACTGGTTAAAGCACGTTATTACACGTTTAGAGTAATATTGAAATCTTGAAAAGGGATGTCCAAAATAGCAATTATATACAGTTTTTAATTTGTAGAGAATAACGAGTAATCTATATACTTTATAGGGATCTGCAGATACATATTTAGTCTTCTCAAGCACCAACAATCATTACATTACATTACATTGCATTTAGCTGACGCTTTTATCCAAAGCGACTTACAATAAGTGCGTTCGACCAACAAAAACAACCTTGAAGAAAACAGAATCATAAAGTACATCAGGTTTCATAGAGCCAAACATTTCAAGTGCTACTCAACTGGCTTTAGATAAGCCAGTCCTCCAATCAAATATCTCTCCTGATTGTTGGCACTTGACAATCACCTTCCCTGAATTTTACTCAGGTGTAACTAAAGTCTGCTTTAAGGGTTGTTTCACATCATTAATCAGAATCTGTAAAGTAACTAAAATAAATGTAGTGGAGTAAAAATACCAGGTTAACCTTAAAGAAAGCCCTCAGGATTATAAAAGACCCCCATCGCCCCAGCCACAAACTGTTCTGTCTGCTGCCATCTGGCACAACAGCCGCATTCTAGGAGAGGATGTGGCTGTTGTGGAGGACTATAGCACCTGGGAGTGCACTTATGGGCTGAACTGGAGGATCAACACTGACGCTGTGTACAAGAAGGGGATGAGCAGACTCTATTTTCTGAGGAAGCTGAGATCCTTCCACGTGTGCAGCAAGATGCTGGAGATCTTCTAGTCTGTTGTGGCCAGTGCACTCTTCTTTGCTGCGGTCTGCTGGATGGGCAACATAAGAGCCGGTGACACCAGCAGGATCAATAAACTGATCAGGAAAGCTGGGTCTATCATCGGCATCAAGCTGGACCCCTTTGAAGCTGTGGTGGAGAGGAGGACACTGAACAGGCTGTTGTCCATGATGGATAACCACCCATCCTCTCCACCTGCAGCTGGACAGTCAACGGAGCTCCTTCTCCAACAGACTGCTGCAGCTCCGCTGTCACAAGGACCGATACAGGAACACATTCCTGCCCACTGCAATAACTCTGTCCAATAAATCACCTCTGGCTGGAAGAGAACTCTCTGCTCCATAGTTTCTCTAATACAACCTCGCTGTACATTTTACACATATATAATCTGTTCAATATTTGATATTCCATATTCCATTGTCATATTTTTGAATATGTATATTTGCATATATAATATCTACATGTATATTTTCTATTTCAACACGTATATTTTCTATTTTCTTTTCTTTCTATTCTTGTTTATTTGTGGTTTTGTTTTATTGTAAAATGCCTTGTCTGTTATGCTGTTGCAACAAAAACAATGTCCCAAATTGGGATCAATAAAGTACCATCTTATCTTATCTTATCTTACATCCGGACCAAAACCACCAGACTCAGGGACAGTTTCATCCCACAGGCCATAAGACTATTAAACACCTGCACTTTGAAATAACATCCATAACATTCTACTGGCTGCTACTTAGAAATGATTTGTCTAATATATCATATTCCAATCCCTTGTATAGACTCTTGTTGCACTATTTCACTTTTTTACTATTTTTCTTTTTGTATTGACTTGCACTATTTTTTCTGTGTATCTGTTTTATTGTGTTGCACTGTTGGATGAGCCTGTGACCTAAGGGGGGGGTAGGAGACGTTCGATTCCTGTTTTGAATAGTGTGCCGTCGATGGGTTTCATTCCATTTCAAAATGATGTTTGTCGCTCAGCGTAAACTTCAACATCCAACATCCAATCACAGAGCTTGAGGACAAACCACGGGGTTTGTCAAGCAAAGCACATGGTGTAGTCCCAAACGATAGCTGAGGATTCTGGGTAGTGTAGTGTCTTCGGCCATCCTAAACTGAACAAATGTTTGTTTCTCCGAATCGAAGGGGGAAATTACAAAAGCATTGTACACAATTTAAACCAACCAATGTTGTGTAATCAACAAGGATAATCTGGTGATTTTAAGTTGATCAGTAATGCAGATATCACTGTAAAATCAATCGACAGTAAAGAGTATACTTACTTCCGGGTGTAAAATCCTGCGTTATCCAATGGGAATGGACCTTCCTTAAAAACAAACTAATGTAATAAAAATCACACAATGCACTGTTTTTTGAGACCACAAATTCGTAACTAATGCACCATAATACATTCTGACGAAAAATAAAAATGATTATGAATACAAATAAAATAAAAGAAGCCTCCCGTGAGTTACTACAAGCTATAAAGTAGATTTTAAAAACGTTTTATAGAATACAAGCTCACTGCAGGATGTGGTAGAAATGCGTGTGTGCACCACGACAAAGGAGCCTCATTCACTTTACATTGGGGTTGTTTGCGTGGTGCCGACACGTAAATGTAACAAAGTTCGTGACTCCACCACGCATTGTGGTGTTAAGGAGTCGTGGTGGAGTCACGCATTCTGGTGAGATCAGGTTGAAGGAACCACACCCTGACCCAACCCACACTCAACCAGATGACTGGTTTCAGGGCCAGGATAAGTAAGTCCACGTCTGAGAAAATAACCAATTCCCTGGCTCACTGGATTGCCAGGGCTCGACATTAAGGACTGCCCGATGGCCCGGGGCCATCTAGTATTTAGCTCGGGCAATGAAGCCTCACCTGCTGGTTGCCCGATCAGGCAATCTATTATGCCAGTATCATGCAGCTCGCGGATCCAGTAATGAGTGACCCGACAGTAAAACTAAACATATCTATAACTAGTTTAGGTAGTTTGAGAGGTAATTAAAATAGCTACGTGTGATATTCTAACCTGAAGTGTGTGTTTTGTTCCGCTCACCGCTGCATGTGGTTATGCAGAGCTGCGTGTCGAGTCTCGACTCATCAGCAGCAGCTGATCTCTCTCTCCCGTCAGATTAGACTTCACTCGCGTTTATGTCCATATCGCTCAGATCCAGCTAGTTCTAGCTAATGATATGACTACCTGCTTATTAAAAGACAACTACACAATAAGTGTCACTATGCAACTGGATGAGGCCACAAAGTATAGCGCAGCATTATGCATTTGTTTACATGCCCACCGGAACCCCGAGGCATTACCAACAGATCAACGCACAATCAACCCATACAGGATATCTCTTTCTCCACATTAAGTGTTAGACATTAGAGTTGACTATTCTTGTCTGTCACATACTCTTCTTGTCTGTCACATAAGTGGCGCAACTGAAGCGGTATTGCTCTAAAGGGAAATTATTTTGACCGAAATATTTAGATTTGCCGGCTAACGGGAACTCTGACGTGTGCTTCGCGGATGCGCTCGGCTCCTCTCGACTGCTGCTCGGGTCTGCTCGGTCAGCTTCCGGATGAGGAGGCATTCGTTCGACCAACTTACAGTAGTTAACATTACAAACATTTTTAACAGGGGCCATAATAGTGTAAATAATGTTTGTTTTGGCAGTTATAACTGAATGTAATGTTTTCTACTTTTTTCCATCTGGGAAGGCATTTGCCTTCATCAGATGGAAAGTGTTTTGACCAACAACTTAAGTATTTCTTATAGCTATGCAGGGCATGCAAGCGAGCAAACACAAACAAGAACAAACAAACAAGTGAAATGAAGAATACAATTGAAATTGTACTATATAATATTGTGGTGGTTCATCTTATAATTCAGTTTAGACAATGCACCAGACAGCATCTAAGACCTGCAAAAATCAAAATGTTCTAGGGGGACGGAGGCCCCCCAAACCCTTCGTGCCATTTCGTCCGCGTGCATTTTTCAGGGCAATCTTTATTGGGCTCAGGGCCATCTGTAAATTAGCTTAGATGGCCCACAGGGCCATCCCAAAATCCGTAATGTCATGCACTTGGACTGTAGACCACTTGGAGTAAAATCCATGTGAAAATTGCTTCTCACTGTTCTCAGGTCAAATATGTATATTTGATTAAAAATGCGATTAATTTCGATTAATTAATTACAAAGCCTCTAATTAATTAGATTAATTTTTTTAATCGAGTCCCAGCTCTAGTTATTATTGTTACGTCCTGTCTGTATACACGTGCTTTAAAATGTCTTGTTTAATTCTACATATTTGTCATATAATAATCAAAATATATGTTTACATAGTCTTTGTCAGCATATTTTTGCCACGTTATGCACCCCTTGCTATCTTACATAATAAAAGTGTCACATTCATGAAACTTCCTCCATTCATTGGTACTAGTCCTACAACTATACCCTAAAAAATGCTTGAGGGTGGGATGAATACAAACATATTTTTGGGTGGGGTGCATTTTATGACAGGCCTGGTTATCACAATATGCCCCCCCTTGCTATCTTACAAAATAAAAGTGTCACAGATTGATGCATTTAACTTCAATATAAAGAAAAACATCTTCTGTTGTAACAACAATAACATTATAAATAGTAACATAGCTGAACATGGTATTGCATATTTAGCTTTGAGTGTTACTGACCTGAGATGTTTTTATTACATGAATTAAGGTGACTGAGGCTTTTTAACATAGACTTTTCAGTGTCCCACATTTTGCACAGAACTGTCCCACATTAGGAAATGCAGATTGTCTGAGACAACTTGGCACAGTACTGATATGTCTACCATTTATTTTCTGAGTGTAATATCTGCATTTTCTCTTTTAGTTTGATTAGGACACATCCTGGGGATTGACCATACCGTTTACCATCACCCACCCCCCTACTGTATGTTGATTTTTGACTTTGTTTAGAGCAGTGAATTCTCTTTCAACTTGGCACTAAGAGTACTTGTCACGATATTCATGTTATGTCACGTTTTTATGTCTAGGTTTGGGTGTTTTGCTGTTCTCCTTGTCATGTTTTCCTCCTGGTTTATTGGCTGGTCCTTTTCCCTGTGTTTTTCGTCCTGTCGTTAGTTTCCCTGGTGTGTCTAGTTGTCTGATTGTGTTCACCTGTTGTCCTTGTGTTTCTCCTCCCCTGCCCGGCTGTTTCTCGTCTTGTGATTACCCCTCCCTGTATTTAGTCTTGTCTCCTTCAGTGTTGGTTCGTCTTTTGTGATCCCCTCTTTTCCTCTCTCTCTCTCTCTCTCTCTCTCTCTCTCTCTCTCTCTCTCTCTCTCTCTCTCTCTCTCTCTCTCTCTCTCTCTCTCTCTCTCTCTCTCTCTCTCTCTCTCTCTCTCTCCCGACAGCCCGTCAGTTTCTCATGCAGCTCGCCAAACAATGGGTGGAAATAATAATAATATTAATTATTTCACACAAAAATGTTATGACAATATATGACTATTGACGTACAAATAACACTGTCTGTCAATTGTGTAAAATAAGAGGATTAGATTACAACTTGTATTTAGAAATACTCTGTTGTAATTATTGATGCATAAATGTGTTCATCCATTCAATGTGGCATCAACGCCACACCATCTGTCCTTAGACCCTCACATCGTACAAGGAAAAACTTCCAGAGAAAACCCACAGTTTAAAGGGGAACATGGGAGAAACCTCAGGGAGAGCAACAGAGGAGGGATCTATGGAGTCAGACTTGGGTCAATATTCTAGCGCGCAAAACAAGCTACTCACGAGTGGAAAATGTGCTTTTACACGCGCATGAAACCCCCGCGCATGAAACCCCCGCGAGACAGCCCTCTTGCTCGCTCGCGGGAGTGTCAGCCTCACTTGCTCGTGGAGTCTGCCGTGGGCGGTGCCACTGGACTTTGATTGACAGCTGCAAGGAAGCCCGGAGTTGCCAGGTTTGATAAATGCCTGAACTACCAAGAGCCGAGGAGTGACAGCTGCAAGATCAGTTGGACGAGACTGAATGGTAAAGTTGTCCCTAAAAAACTATTATATTCGTAAAGTGTACAGCTAATATATATATATATATATATATATATATATAAATTAATTTGATATAAAAAAAATTACACATTAATTCTAGGAGTGCAATACTTTTACAAACACTATAGTAATAATATGCATTCATTATGACAACATCATACTATTACTATAGGAGTGTTCTTGTGTTCAAAAAACAACTACAGAAACACTATATATTATACTATAGCTATACTATTTAAAATAATATAGGAATACTACATATATCTAGATAGTATTACTAGTGAAATATTATAGGGCTACTATAGCTAATAAAATGGCACTACAGAAAAAACTATAGTAATACAATAGCTGGTGAAAAATACAAACTTACTAAAGGACACTATACAACTCTTATAGTATACTATAGTAATACTATAATTCATTTATAGTTCATTTCGTAAGGGAGGTGCATACAGCAGACAGCAGTTTTCAACAGATACAGCCCACTCAAAAATATATTGTTTTATATCAAATTCATTAAGATATATATATATATTTATATATATATATATATATATATTAGCTATACACTTTACGAATATAATATTTTTTTATGGACAACTTTACCATTCAGTCTCGTCCAACTGATCTTGCAGCTGTCACTCCTCGGCTCTTGGTAGTTCAGGCATTTATCAAACCTGGCAACTCCGGGCTTCCTTGCAGCTGTCAATCAAAGTCCAGTGGCTCCGCCCCAAAGTGTCAGAAACTTTTCACGCACGCGTAGACAGACTCCGCGAGCAAGTGAGGCTAACGGCCCCTACACACGGCGGCGTGCGTTGTCGCTTGCCGGCGGGGGGGTCTGAAACTCGACCAACAACCAATCACATGAATCTTCCGCCCCAGACACACAAGCACGCGGTTTGATTGGCTAGAGCTTGTACTGGCATATGATTCGATTGGCTGACGCCTCCGTCGAAGCGTCAAAAGTAGAACATTGCTCTTCTTTTGCAGCCAGCACCGATTATTTTTGTATTGGGATCTCAGGGTTTTGTTTTACTTGGGCCTAATGTTGACACTGTAGGCCTATATATATTGTTATTTTGTGAATAGGAATTGTTTTAACTTGTGAAAGTTTTTTGTTGATCCATAACTGGATACTTTTTATATAATTATTGGGTACTGTAGATCGTGATCATTGTTTTCAAACCCAGGAGGAAGTTAAAAAGAGACAATGTAGTCCCAAAAAAGTTCAAATGGTCATTTAATGAAGTAACGTGGTTTTGAATCAGACAGAGCAAATCAAAAACAGCTTTCAAATGGTTTCGTTGTGCATGTTTGTGTTACCTATATCAAAAATAATATCATTTTCAAAATCCGTTTTTACGTTTTTTTTGTGATTTTGGGTCTAGAATGTTCATATAGTATCTCAAAATTAATAAAATAACTATCAGGTTAAAGTGAGATTGTCCTTAATGAAAATATACTAAACATTGACATGCCAAACATTTCTTAATGGGGTTTTGTAAGACAAATCAAAAGTATGCAAAAACGGCCAAATTAGCCCAGGACTCCAAAGGGTTAATAAATGCCATCCTTAGAAATGTATATAAATACAATACCGTTTTTAAATTATACTTGTGTTTTAATTATGTTTGATTCCTTTAATTGAATTAAAGATGTTTTAATGAATTCTACTGAAATGATTGTTACATTGTCATGTAACTATTTTGTTCTTTTATTTGAAAACAGTCACACCTCCTGCTTGTTTTATTGTCTTTATAGGTTGAATATTACTTCCTCAAATACATAGTATTTCTTTACAAATATTGTAAGAAAATGAGAACACAGTTAACAGACTTCTTTCCATTTAATAAATATGATTATAAATGCATAAAACAATTACACACAGCACAGTTGAGGTCAAACAAAAACACTGTAACACCTTACCGTCTGTTCTTATACAAAAGCTGTACAGTAATAAAACTCGTTTTTTTATCGTTATTCATATCTCTTTACAAAAATAATAATCTTGCTAATTCTGCGGGGAGGAGGAGATTGAGAGAAAGACAGAGGGAGAGAGGGAGGCAGAGTGGTTCAAAGCTAGTCTACAACTTGGTACTGTTCTTACATCACAGCTCCTAACCAGGAGGACTTCCTGTTTCAACCTTTGTCCTCCCAATGAACCCCAGAGACAGAAGTTGCTTTTATCATGACGGACCTCCTTATATTGTCATTTCTGTCCCATCGGGTTAAAGTTTGGAATTGTACTGCAGTTGATTCTGACCATGGGAATGCAGGCTACGGTACGTCTTCGTCAAGCTGTTGAAATCAAAGCCACACCCATTTTTTTAATCTGAAAGTGAACTCAATCGGTACATTCACCCTTATTTTGCAAAACATTAAGATACATCTTCAAGCATAACAAAAAAAATCCAATCATTATGTATTGCTATATTACTAAACGTTACAGAGATGTTGCTAATTTACAAATATCCAACCACCAGCATGTCAAATTAGATAAAAGATAAATCACCTCACCATGCCCGGCGCCGCGCCAGGCCCTCCCATTTGACATTCTTGCCCTCCCCAATAAACACGATTTTTATTATTTCTAAAAATGTAAAAATATATTTTTTAATTTGTTTTATTATAATAAACTGTGAACTGTTATGCTACGATGTATGTGATGTCAGATAGTAACTAAAACAAAAAAATTGCAGGCTACGTCAAATAAATTCATGTGTCTGCTGTGATTTGTGATTCGTCCACATTTAGACCAATCACACTCTGCTGCCTATTCTGGATTTGTTTATTGTGCATTCTGTAGACTCCCATTTATGTTTGAATTACACAATGGACATCAGAAATTGGCTCAAAAGGTCTAAGGATTTATTAAAACGAAATAGCGATGAAAGAACTGCAGCCGATGCAGCTGTACGCCTTAATGTCACAAGCTTGACCTCGGCAGACCCCGGGGCTGAGTTAGCGAGCCCAAGCCTTGACTCATCAAGGCGGCCGCCACCAACGCTGTCTCCGAGGCACAGCTCCTTTTGCCCCTACCATCACCACCTGCGTTGCCACACCCTGTACCACACCCGCTAGCATCCTCCTCCTCCTCCGTGCCGGTGCCCTCCACTACAGACGCTACCTTGCAGCACATCAACAGGTACTATTGGGCCAGCAACCGCTCAAAGACCAACAGCTCCAGATGATCTTGGGGTTAATAAACCCAACCAGGTGAAACTGGATCGTTTTCCAGGGAGATTGTTTTCAGGAAAGAAGCGCACTTTTGCCGCTGCATGGTACAACAACAGACCATGGCTTGAAGATTCGTTAAAAGCAGACGCAGCCTTTTGTTTCCCCTGTAGACAGTTTAAAGTAAATACGTCTTCATCTGATGCGGCTTTTACTGTCAAAGGTTTTTGCCACTGGAAACACGCATTACAGACTGATAAAGGACTGCTAAGACATGCCGCATCAAAAGAACACATTTCATGTGAGAGTTTGTGGAGAGAGAGAGAGATACGCGAGGACACAAATAAGGAAATTAGTACTTTGGTGCAGATCAGCTGGCACGGAACCGTTATTATGTGTCAGCTGTCGTTGATATTATAGCTTTTTTAGCTGTCAACCAACTCCCTCTCAGAGGTGACCACGATTCACTCCACAGCACGTCCGAGTCAGGCAGTGGGCTCTTCCTATCGCTGTTTGAGTATACGCTGCACAAAGATGCAGAGTTTTCCTAAATAATGGACAGCATTCCCCACACAGCAACACACACCTCTCACGACATGCAAACTGCCACAATAGAGCTAACAGCAGTTCATCGTCTCCGTCTCTACTATTTCTCTCCGAGTGCAGCGATGAGGAAGCTGCCATCCTTAACCAGTGTGCCTTGCTCGTGATTTACCAGTGTTTGTGCTGCCACGCACACAATGTTTCAAAAGTGGTTTCTATGTTGCCCTTTATTTGTGTATGTATTTGCGATAAGTGTGGGTCTTTGCGCAATGCTGTTGGCCTTGCTGTTTGATATATATATTGTGCCGCAGGCCCGCAGCACGTGACGGTGTTGTGTGCCCTCCCATGAAAATCATATGCCCTCCCTTTAGATTTGTTATGGTGCCGGGTCTGCACCTCATACAGTAGCTTAGTGCAAATTATGTCCTGCAACATGGAAGACGGTAAACGCACAGCTACAATAAAAATGAAAATGGCAGCAGAGTTGTTACCAACATCCTTTTAACATTACATTTTGAAATAGTAACGCTTCATCTAAAAAAGGTCAACCTCTTAAATAGAGGGTGATGCACACCGGTAGTGTCTTGACATAACATGCCCCATCCACACCTAAGGACTGAGAGAACAGAGACTCAACAGATGTAAGGGGCACCATCCACTTTTCAAAGTCTCAACAGTTGTGCAACAAGCTGTCCGAGGTTGTGTCCCACAACATCTGGTAAAGACCTGGTAAGTGAATTAAAAACATCTGGCTAAAAAGTACTGAGGTAGACCTTGCTTAAAACAGGCATGCAGGTCAAATTAGTGTGAAAAATATCTAAATAAATACATAAAAGTGCTTAGTAAAATAAGTGCTTTTAAAAATAAGTGCTGGTAAAATATAAGATAAAATATATAACACACGGGTTAGTTGGCACACGGGGAGGGAAAATATTCTAAAACAAATTCAACGAAGTGTCCCTACAAGTGTTTAAGGGTTAGGGTAAACCCACTTTTCAAAGTCTCAACAGTTGTGCAACAAGCTGGGAAAGGGTTAAGGTTAGGGTCCAACTTGACTACACTGGAGGAAAAGCTGATTGTACCCCTTTCTGTTGAATACAACTTTAACTAGCAATATACACTTTAATTAAAAAGTGCAGATCACTCTGGAAATGAACTGCTTCTAGTCTTGATACCAGAAGATACCTGAACCAAGTGGCTAGCCAACAGCTGTTAGCTTGCCACTGTGGGCAACCAACACTTCTACATAGCTTGCTTGTTAGCTAGCATTGCGAAATCAAGCAACCATGGCGGAAATAACATTGTAGTCAGTAATTGGTAACGTGAAAATTTTTCCATGTGGCACGATACCACCGAATTCACGGAGGAAAGACTCAAACAGAACCCCTTTCCAAGATTTGGCCTTAACACTAGGTAATGATGGAAATATTCCCTTAATGTCCTCATCATTTCAATGTAAATGAATACTATACTAAAGTATATGCTATAGAGCATAAACAAACATATTTGAACACTAAATATTATCAGAAACTAATTGGTACACAGTGAACCTGGAGCCTTAAGGTCCCTCTGAGTTTCTGCATTCCACAGATTTGGATACCAATATTGTCTGGTTGGTCGTCCAAATGTGTAAGCAATCCACCGACTACCAATTACTTTAACAATATATTTCCCTACACACTCCTTGACCTACCTCTAAATCCCACCATGTCTTAAATATTCATTCACATGAGTCCTATCTAAAATTCATCGCTGCTAGGTTTACTTCTACCAGGAAGATGCAGCTTTGCATTTAAGTTAGTTTAAGGCAGTTTCTGAATAAAGTACTCTAGTGTGGACCAAAAAAAGCAATCCTGGACCAACTCTCTGAAAAAGTCTTGGAACAGTAGTTTCTGTCCGGATTCGAGTACGATTCCAAGCAAACCCTAATGTATTTTGATTCCATTGAGAACATGACTGAATATCACAAAGTAAACCAAAACGAAGAGGACTGTTTTGGATCCAAAACGACATGGCTTATCAACAGGTTGTAATGAGTTAGAGAGAACTTGGAGCCTTAACTACAGGGGTTTTTGAACACTTTCCAAATGTGTTTGGTGGGAACACGAAAGCAGGACAAAATGTTTCCTTGGAATGTTCATCTTCCATGTTGCTCTGTTGGTGTTCACTGCAAACATCGCTGCTACAACCCGTTGCTGCAGATACACGCTTTACAACATCAGGAGGATGCGTCCCCAGCTGACCCAGAAAGCGACGCAGGTTCTGGTCCAGGCTCTCGTCACCTCACGCCTAGACTACTGCAACTCCCTCCTGGCTGGTCTACCTGCATGTGCCATCCGACCTCTGCAGCTCATCCAGAATGCAGCGGCTCGTCTGGTCTTCAATCTTCCTACATTTTCCCACACCACGCCGCTCCTCCGCTCCCTCCACTGGCTTCCGGTAACTGCTAGAATCCACTTCAAGACAATGGTACTTGCTTACCATGCTGCGAATGGATCTGGCCCTTCCTACACCCAGGACATGGTTAAACCGTACACCCCAGCGCGTGCACTACGCTCTGCATCAGCCAAACGACTCACTGCGAGGGGGACCCAAGTTCCCATCAGCAAAAACACGTGGGTTTGCTATCCTGGCTCCAAAATGGTGGAATGAGCTACCCATTGACATCAGGACAGCAGAAAGCTTACACACCTTCCGGCGCAGACTGAAAACTCATCTCTTTCGACTCCACCTTCGAGCGATAGAATTACTAACTAAGAACTGCTAACAGAGCACTTATATACTAATAAAGGACTGGCTTATCTAAAGCCAGTTGAGTAGCACTTGAAATGCTTGGCTCTATGAAACCTGATGTTCTTATATGATTCTGTTTTCTTCAAGGTTGTGTCTTCCTGGTCGAATGTACTTATTGTAAGTCGCTTTGGATAAAAGTGTCAGCTAAATGTAATGTAATGTTATCGCTGGTGGTTTTACTATATTCTACTGCCACATTTCTGACCAAATAGAATGATGGAATGAAACCATAGCACGCTAAATAGAAAACAAACTAAAAGTATCAATATTACTTTGATCTGGACTTGCTGAAAAGACTATGACTTGTGAAAACACCTTAAGTGTCTAATCGTTGCTTTTCTGTACATTCTATTGATTGTGTTGTAGGTGAATCCATGGTGGCAATTCATGTACAGCTATGTCTGTACAATTGTGAAAAAAGATCATCCAAAGTTGACAGAACCACACGTCTGTATTTTTTCATCCAAAATGTAATAAAGGGGGAAAAACTAATATGGAAAGGTTGCCTCAGAAGATTTGAAAGACATCAATCAGGCATTTACATCTGTCAGATTTCACACACAGAGAACGGCAGGGCTTCCCATTCCTCTGAACAAACTAACCATCCATGTAGCCTGGTAGCATCTGCGCTCAACTTCTCCGCTCCTACGCCACGCGGTATAATGAGCCGGGATGGAGACGGGTGCTACTTGAGAGCGAGTCAGGACATTAGCCTAAATGTGTCACCAACCTTAGCCGGCCTTGAGCTTGACTGGCCACATTAAGTATTCAGGAAGTCAACTTATTCCCCAATCCAGTACAACACTCTTAATGCATCGTGGCCCCAAAAAGCACTCTACCATCTCTATCCGTACCACTTTCTCTTTGTCTCTCTCTCTCTCTTTCTCGCTGCCATGTTCTTTGAATTCTCCCACAAAGTATCTTATTTCCAGCACCATCCTTAAATCTTAGCTTTGATAAATAGAACTCTGCCTCCAGTGGTGAGGTTGGCTGTGATTGGGGTGTGGCCACTTCGAGCACTTTCTTTGGGGGATAGTCCTCTTCTTCCGTTCCTAGAAGGTGTAATAGTTATTGTAATAGTTGTAATAGTAGGGATCACTTGCAGTCTGAAGGTGTAGCGTTGGTAATGAGAAATCTCCTATTCCGAAGCACGAAACATTTTACAAAGTTGTATGTATTGTAAATAGTACCAGAAGCATTAGATTAACAGCAAACGTTAAATAAAACCAGAAAAACCAAACCCAGTAGATTTCATTAGAAAATGTGTATTGTGCCATAAATCAGCTTCCCAAAAGACAATGGACCAACAAGCTTTAAAGTACCCTATTCACATTTTACAACAGCATTTCTGTTTAGTATGACATTTGTTATTAAAATACACACATTTATAACAGACGGTCATGATTTACAAAATAAATGTGTAATTCACTTCATCAATTCATATGAATAAATAATACATTACTGCTGATAGCTTCATAGAACAGCAAACCAAAATATTGTTGTTCAATTAATTTGTTATCCTCTCTAGTTCATGCTGGAATTCCCTCTGAATTATGTATCTGACTTGTATAAATAAATGGGAAAATGTTTAATTTATCAGACACATGTCGAAGGAGAATGAAAAACCTGTACACAGTTTCCTCAGGTTTGAACAGAGCACAGTATGTGTCAGCAGGGTCCAACATGCAGAGGTATAAAGCTCAAAACCATTGTGTCCAGAATGTTAAAAAATATCCATGACGCAGCTGGAGTGGTAATCCAGTCCAGAGTTTAGGCGATGTATGTGGGGAGTTCTGTGGAGAATTTCACATGTACATGAGGTTTCATATATCCTGTGGATAAACGGGAACAGAGAAAGAAACAGGTGTCAGTTACTATGTTGAACTAGATCAGCGGTTTTCAAAGTGTGAGGGGGGGGGGGGGGGGGGGTTAGGGTCATCCGCCTGTGCGCATCAAAGACGCAGACTCATTGTTCCCAGCATTAAGTAGGGGTGAGTGTAATAAGGAGGCAAAGTTGATGTTCAGTGTGTTGCCGGGAGCATAAGGAATTATCCACGATGTTGAAAATGTTTAAAAACAAATTTTAAAACATAAAGATAAAAAGGTTTTAAAAAGTTATTTTTTTTATGTTTTAAGGAGGTGACGCTACTCAGCCAATCAAATCGGTGCAGTCAGTGAGTCAGCACGATAGATTCAAACACACACACAGATACGAGACAAGAAGAGAGAAACAGTCGGAGTAACTTCAAATGGCGTGCTCAAAAAAGAGAGACAGTGAAAACAGAGCATTTAATTACATTTTCTCTCACTGGACCTCTTTGAAATGCAATTGAATACCACTGCATTATAGCAACAACAACAGTAATAATAATAATAATAGCAATACTAATTGGGAGGGGGGACGCGGCTGTTCTCATGTTCTCTGAGGGGAGGCTCACCTTCCCACACTTTGAAAACCCCTGAATTAGATGCTTTTAAGTGCGACACATTTCAACATTTACATCTTGTGCCATTTTCCTGCTTCCTTTACTTGTCTTCGGCCATGCAATTCATGGTAAACATATGCGCTGGAATTATGAGAAGAAGTTAGGGGCAACCTTGGTAATGTGATCAGTTTGCATTGCATTTTTTTTGACGCATGTTTAGTTTGACAGCCCTTGTATTTTCTTCTCCTGAAATGTAAATCGCCTCACTTCTCAGAAAAGTAAACATTAAATGTGTTAACAGCAGTCTTGTTAAAATCGAACAGGTAGCAATGTTAATCCCTAAAATGTGCGACAGAAATATTGCTCTTATTTTCTACCCATGGAAAATAAACGCTTATTCCATAAATTCAACGAGTTAGGAAAACAGACATTATTGTTGGGGAAATTTCCCAAGGCCCATAACTTTGACCCAGTTTATCAGTTCTGTCCTGACTGAGCACAGGCACCTGTAGCCTTGGCTGCTGTGCTCTCAGTGTTTGTCTCCCTGTTCCTGCCTGTTGGCGTCAGCTGATAGAGGTGTTATGATTCTATCTTGTTATTCACAATGTTGATTATTCCCTCTGAACTAGCTAAATACACAGGTCTGGGGTAGAGTTCTTCAGAATTGATTGTGGCATCTCATCCGTGTGGTCAACTCGTGGCCCGTGACATGTCTTGTGAATTCTCCGGCCGAAGCTCCAAATAAACCATCAGTGTTTGCCATCAAAGCTCCAGCTCTCCATCATGTCTCTCTTTGAGTCCTGACTCCAATTGCTTCAGAAGTTTCCCCCACAATTATGTTAGGAGAGAAAATATATCATATTACACAGATGGGTGACAAATGAGAGAGAAAAAAACTGAATAGATGATATAATTGGTATGCAAAAGAGCAGCTGTGTGAGGAATTGCAGTATTTCCTTCTCCTTTTTTCTGTTTGTTTGTCTATCTGTTTGTCTGTCTTCCTGGCTGGGCGTGGTTGACCTACTTTCCGTTTTCCGCCAACTCACCTCCGCTCCTGTTTCTCATCATCACTGATTACCACTACTCACCTGCTGCTGCTTAAAACTCCGGTTCGATCATCAGACTTCGCCAGTTCTTCGTATACTCACAGTGGTAAACTCCAGTTCCTGGCGGTTCCAGTCTTTTTGTATACTTGCAGTTGGAATTTTTCATATACTAATCCTGTTCTGTTTTGTGCCTGTTCCAGATACTCCATATTCCATTCCGTCCTGCCTGCCACGTCCAGCCCAACCTCCGTCTCATCCCTGCTCCACGTTCTTCCCACTCTGTTGAGAGTCTACTTTGTCTCCTGCCTGTTTTTTGAGGAACGTAAATAAATCCAGTTTTTTTGACACTTCACCTAAGTCTCCGTCCCAAGTGTTCTTGCATAGCGGGTTCAAGTTTTGAGTCTCTTTACGAGGAGCGTAACAGAAGAACTGGCCAAGAATGAACCCCGCAGGATCCGGAGCGGATTCTACCCCAATCCTTCATGCCCTGTCAAGTCAGGGCTCCCTCCTGGGTGAACACGAAAAGCTCATCCGAGCGTTGGTGGAGAGTAACCGGTCCATGGCTCCCTCCTGGGTGAACACGAAAAGCTCATCCGAGCGTTGGTGGAGAGTAACCGGTCCATGGCTCATCATGTCTCCGAGTTGGCGTGCCAGATCTCCGCTCTCACTACCTCGACGGTAGCATTTCAGGCTACTCCCAGTCCAGCCCCTTTGCCCCTCCTCGCCAGGATTTTCCTATCACCGATCCTGAGCCATTGCACGGAGATGTGGAGAAATGCAGAGGTTTTTTGTTCCAATGTAACAAGGTTTTTCGCCAGCGTCCTGTTGCATTTGCTGCTGAAGCAACGAGGATTAATTTTGTTTTGGGGTTGCTCCGCGGGAGAGCTTTAACCTGGGCAGAGGCTTTAAACTCTTCGGTGGATTTTGACACTCTACGTTTTGAGGGCTTCTCTGATCGGTTCTCAGCTGTTTTTGATCATCCCAACTCCTCTGGCTCCGCCGAGAATAAGCTGCTTAGCCTGCAACAAGGAAGCCGGACAGTGGCTGATTACTCCATCGAGTTTCACACACTCGCTGCAGAGGCTCGATGGGACGAGGCGGCTCTCAAGGCGGTGTTTTTAAGAGGATTAAGGGACCAGCTTCGGGACGAATTGGCAGCACGAGACGTTCCAGCGGATCTCTCAGAGCTGATCTCCTTAGTGTCTCGTTTGGACGGTCGTCTGCGGGAGCGCCGAGACGGAGGGATTCACCAGTGTCACTCAGTAAGCCCAGTTTTTCTCCTACTCTGCTCACTCGGTGTCTAGACCTCCCTCTTTTCCCCCGTCGTCCAGTGTGCGCACCTCTTCTCAGGAGGAGCCCATGCAACTGGGTCGTGCTAGACTTTCTCTGGAGGAGCGTCAGCGCCGGATAGGTGCAGGCCAATGCCTGTATTGTGGAAAGACTGGGCATAGCATTCCCAACTGCCCAGTACGGCCAAACTGGGAGGCTCGTCAGTAAGATTGGGGGTCCTGACGAGTCCACAGCAATCATCTCTAACCCCATCCTTGACTCGTTTTCTTATTCCCGCCAAGCTCTGTGTTAGTTCTATGACATTGCCTCTCCAGGCTCTCATTGATTCTGGTGCGGAGGATAGCTTTTTGGACCAGGAGCTAGCTGAACAGCTGGGACTCTGCTTGGAGCCGCTAGAGGAACCGTTAACTGCCTATGCTCTAAATGGACAAATCATCTCCTCAGTCACAGCACAGTCACCCCTTGTGACTTTAATCACCTCCGGAAACCACCGTGAACTTATCCAGTTTAAGGTAATATCCTCTCCTTCTACACCTCTGGTTTTGGGTTACCCGTGGCTACGTACTCACAACCCACACATTGATTGGGCAAAGGGAAGGATTATTGAATGGGATCAGCACTGTCTCGCTAACTGCCTGTGTTCTGCCTACCTTCAACTTCTGTTTCCCCAAATCCTGTTGTCTGCCCTGATGCATCTGTAGATTTGACTGGTGTTCCTACTACTTACCACGACCTGCGTTGGGTCTTCAGCAAAGAGAGGGCTCTCTCTCTTCCTCCCCACCGACCCTACGACTGCCCTATTGATCTGCTCTCTGGAGCTCCTCTACCCTCCAGCCGCCTCTACAATCTGTCCCGTCCTGAGAGGGAGGCTATGGAGCTTTATATCACGGACTCTGTGGCTGCTGGTATTATTTGTCCCTCCTCTTCTCCTGTGGGTGCCGGGTTCTTCTTTGTAGGCAAGAAGGATAAGTCGCTACGACCTTGCATAGACTTTCGGGAGTTAAACAATATCACGGTCAAGAACAAGTACCCATTACCCCTTCTCACCTCAGCTTTTGAACCTCTCCAAGAGGCAACCCTGTTCACCAAGCTTGACCTTCGAAACGCCTATCATCTGATCCGCATCCGCCAGGGGGATGAATGGAAGACAGCGTTTAACACTCCATTGGGCCATTTTGAATATCTGGTCATGCCTTTTGGTCTCACTAACGCCCCAGCAGTTTTCCAGTCTATGATCAATGATGTCTTGCGTGACTTCCTTAACCGCTTTGTCTTTGTCTACTTAGACGACATCCTGATTTTCTCCAGGAATCAGGAGGAACACGAGAACCATGTCCGCACGGTCCTACAGAGACTGCTGGAGAACAAGCTCTATGTTAAGGCGGAGAAGTGCGAGTTCCACCAGAACCGGATCAGCTTCCTGGGCTCTATCATCCAGGGCAAGGTGGAGGCAGACCCTGGAAAGATCAAGGCAGTGGTGGAGTGGCCAGTCCCAACTACAAGGAGGGAGCTCCAGAGGTTTCTGGGATTTGCCAACTTTTACCGTCGCTTCATCCGGAACTTCAGTAAAGTAGCTGCACCTCTCTCCAGACTCACCTCCGTCAACATCACGTTCTGTTGGACTCCAGAGGCTAACAGAGCTTTCATTAAACTCAAGTCCTTGTTCACCTCAGCTCCCATCCTTATTCAGCCAGACACAGAGAAGCAGTTTGTTGTGGAGGTGGACGCGTCTGATACTGGAGTAGGAGCAGTTTTGTCTCAGAGGCTGGTCCTGATAACATCCTCCATCCCTGTGCTTTTTTTTCACGTCGCCCTCTCCTGCGGAGCGCAATTATGATGTTGGTAACAGGGAGCTTCTGGCTGTTAGGGATCTATGGAGTCAGACTTGGGTCAATATTCTAGCGCGCAAAACAAGCTACTCACGAGTGGAAAATGTGCTTTTACACGCGCATGAAACCCCCGCGCATGAAACCCCCGCGAGACAGCCCTCTTGCTCGCTCGCGGGAGTGTCAGCCTCACTTGCTCGTGGAGTCTGCCGTGGGCGGTGCCACTGGACTTTGATTGACAGCTGCAAGGAAGCCCGGAGTTGCCAGGTTTGATAAATGCCTGAACTACCAAGAGCCGAGGAGTGACGGCTGCAAGATCAGTTGGAAGAGATTGAATGGTAAAGTTGTCCATAAAAAACTATTATATTCGTAAAGTGTACAGCTAATATATATATATATATATATATATATAAATTAATTTGATATAAAAAAAATTACACATTAATTCTAGGAGTGCAATACTTTTACAAGCACTATAGTAATAATATGCATTCATTATGACAATATCATACTATTACTATAGGAGTGTTCTTGTGTTCAAAAAACAACTACGAAACACTATATATTATACTATAGCTATACTATTTAAAATAATATAGGAATACTACATATATCTAGATAGTATTACTAGTGAAATATTATAGGGCTACTATAGCTAATAAAATGGCACTACAGAAAAAAACTATAGTAATACAATAGCTGGTGAAAAATACAAACTTACTAAAGGACACTATACAACTCTTATAGTATACTATAGTAATACTATAATTCATTTATAGTTCATTTCGTAAGGGAGGTGCATACAGCAGACAGCAGTTTTCAACAGATACAGCCCACTCAAAAATATTGTTTTATATCAAATTCATTAAGATATATATATATTTTATAATAATATATATATATATTAGCTATACACTTTACGAATATATATTTTTTATGGACAACTTTACCATTCAGTCTCGTCCAACTGATCTTGCAGCTGTCACTCCTCGGCTCTTGGTAGTTCAGGCATTTATCAAACCTGGCAACTCCGGGCTTCCTTGCAGCTGTCAATCAAAGTCCAGTGGCTCCGCCCCAAAGTGTCAGAAACTTTTCACGCACGCGTAGACAGACTCCGCGAGCAAGTGAGGCTAACGGCCCCTACACACGGCGGCGTGTGTCGCTTGCCGGCGGGGGGGTCTGAAACTCGACCAACAACCAATCACATGAATCTTCCGCCCCAGACACACAAGCACGCGGTTTGATTGGCTAGAGCTTGTACTGGCATATGATTCGATTGGCTGACGCCTCGTCGAAGCGTCAAAAGTAGAACATGCTCTTCTTTTGCAGCCAGCACCGATTATTTTTGTATTGGGATCTCAGGGTTTTGTTTTACTTGGCCTAATGTTGACACTGTAGGCCTATATATATTGTTATTTTGTGAATAGGAATTGTTTTAACTTGTGAAAGTTTTTTGTTGATCCATAACTGGATACTTTTTATATAATATTGGGTACTGTAGATCGTGATCATTGTTTTTCAAACCCAGGAGGAAGTTAAAAAAGAGGACAATTGTAGTCCCAAAAAAGTTTCAAATGGTCCATTTAACTGAAGTAACGTGGTTTTGAATCAGACAGAGCAAATCAAAAACCGCTTTCAAATTGTTTCGTTGTGCATGTTTGCTGTATACCTATATCAAAAATAATTATCATTTTCAAAATCCGTTTTTACGTTTTTTTTGTTGATTTTGGGTCTAGAATGTCATATAGTATCTCAAAATTAATAAAATAACTATCAGGTTAAAGTGAGATTGTCCTTAATGAAATATACTAACATTGACATGCCAAACATTTCTTAATGGGGGTTTTGTAAGGACAACTCAAAAGTATGCAAAAAACGGCCAAATTAGCCCAGGACTCCAAGGGTTTAATAAATGGCCATCCTTAGAAATGTATATAAATACAATACCGTTTTTAAATTATACTTGTGTTTTAATTATGTTTGATTCCTTTAATTGAATTAAAGATTGTGTTTAATGAATTCTACTGAAATGATTGTGTACATTGCTATGTAAACTATTTTGTTCTTTTATTTTGCTCACCAGAAAACAGTCACACCTCCTGCTTGTTTATTGTCTTATAGGTGAATATTACTTCCTCAAAGACATAGTATTTCTTTACAAATATTGTAAGAAAATGAGAACACAGTTAACAGAATTCTTTCATTTAATAAATATGATTATAAATGCATCTAAACAATTACACACAGCACAGTTGAGGTCAAACAAAACACTGTAACACCTTACCGTCTGTTCTTATACAAAAGCTGTTACAGTAATAAAACTCGTTTTTTTTATCGTTATTCATATCTCTTTACAAAATAATAATCTTGCTAATTCTGCGGGGAGGAGGAGATTGAGAGAAAGACAGAGGGAGAGAGGGAGGCAGGAGTGGTTCAAAGCTAGTCTTACAACTTGGTACCTGTTCTTACATCACAGCTCCTAACCAGGAGGACTTCCTGTTTCAACCTTTGTCCTCCCAATGAACCCCAGAGACAGAAGTTGCTTTTATCATGACGGACCTCCTTATATTGTCATTTCTGTCCCATCGGGTTAAAGTTTGGAATTGTACTGCAGTTGATTCTGACCATGGGAATGCAGGCTACGGTACGTCTTCGTCAAGCTGTTGAAATCAAAGCCACACCCATTTTTTTAATCTGAAAGTGAACTCAATCGGTACATTCACCCTTATTTTGCAAAACATTAAGATACATCTTCAAGCATAACAAAAAAATCCAATCATTATGTATTGCTATATTACTAACACGTTACAGGAGATGTTGCTAATTTACAAATATCCAACACCACCAGCATGTCAAATTAGATAAAAGATAAATCACCTCACCATGCCCGGCGCCGCGCCAGGCCCTCCCATTTGACATTCTTGCCCTCCCCAATAAACACGATTTTTATTATTTCTAAAAATGTAAAAATATATTTTTTAATTTGTTTTATTATAAATAAACTGTGAACTGTTATGCTACGATGTATGTGATGTCAGATAGTAACTAAAACAAAAAAATTGCAGGCTACGTCAAATAAATTCATGTGTCTGCTGTGATTTGTGATTCGTCCACATTTAGACCAATCACACTCTGCTGCCTATTCTGGATTTGTTTATTGTGCATTCTGTAGACTCCCATTTATGTTTGAATTACACAATGGACATCAGAAATTGGCTCAAAAGGTCTAAGGATTTATTAAAACGAAATAGCGATGAAAGAACTGCAGCCGATGCAGCTGTACGCCTTAATGTCACAAGCTTGACCTCGGCAGACCCCGGGGCTGAGTTAGCGAGCCCAAGCCTTGACTCATCAAGGCGGCCGCCACCAACGCTGTCTCCGAGGCACAGCTCCTTTTGCCCCTACCATCACCACCTGCGTTGCCACACCCTGTACCACACCCGCTAGCATCCTCCTCCTCCTCCTGACCGTGCCGGTGCCTCCACTACAGACCGCTACCTTGCAGCACATTCAACAGGTACTATTGGGCCAGCCAACCGCTCAAAGAACAACAGCTCCAGATGATCTGGGGTTAATAACCCAACAGGTGAACTGGATCGTTTTCCAGGGAGATTGTTTTCAGGAAAAGAAGCGCACTTTTGCCGCTGCATGGTACAACAACAGACCATGGCTTGAAGATTCGTTAAAAAGCAGACGCAGCCTTTGTTTCCCCTGTAGACAGTTTAAAGTAAATACGTCTTCATCTGATGCGGCTTTTACTGTCAAAGGTTTTTGCACTGGAAACACGCATTACAGGACTGATATAAGGACTGCTAAGACATGCCGCATCAAAGAACACATTTCATGTGAGAGTTTGTGGAGAGAGAGAGAGAGGATACGCGAGGGACACAAATAAGGAAATTATTACTTGGTGCAGATCAGCTGGCACGGAACCGTTATTATGTGTCAGCTGTCGTTGATATTATAGCTTTTTTAGCTGTCAACCAACTCCCCTCTCAGAGGTGACCACGATTCACTCCACAGCACGTCCGAGTCAGGCAGTGGGCTCTTCCTATCGCTGTTTGAGTATACGCTGCACAAAGATGCAGAGTTTTCCTAAATAATGGACAGCATTCCCCACACAGCAACACACACCTCTCACGACATGCAAACTGCCACAATAGAGCTAACAGCAGTTCATCGTCTCCGTCTCTACTATTTCTCTCCGAGTGCAGCGATGAGGAAGCTGCCATCCTTAACCAGTGTGCCTTGCTCGTGATTTACCAGTGTTTGTGCTGCCACGCACACAATGTTTCAAAAGTGGTTTCTATGTTGCCCCTTTATTTGTGTATGTATTTGCGATAAGTGTGGGTCTTTGCGCAATGCTGTTGGCCGTGCTGTTTGATATATATATTGTGCCGCAGGCCCCGCAGCACGTGACGGTGTTGTGTGCCCTCCCATGAAAATCATATGCCCTCCCTTTAGATTTGTTATGGTGCCGGGTCTGCACCTCATACAGTAGCTTAGTGCAAATTATGTCCTGCAACATGGAAGACGGTAAACGCACAGCTACAATAAAAATGAAAATGGCAGCAGAGTTGTTACCAACATCCTTTTAACATTACATTTTGAAATAGTAACGCTTCATCTAAAAAAGGTCAACCTCTTAAATAGAGGGTGATGCACACCGGTAGTGTCTTGACATAACATGCCCCATCCACACCTAAGGACTGAGAGAACAGAGACTCAACAGATGTAAGGGGCACCATCCACTTTTCAAAGTCTCAACAGTTGTGCAACAAGCTGTCCGAGGTTGTGTCCCACAACATCTGGTAAAAGACCTGGTAAGTGAATTAAAAACATCTGGCTAAAAGTACTGAGGTAGACCTTGCTTAAAACAGGCATGCAGGTCAAATTAGTGTGAAAAATATCTAAATAAATACATAAAAGTGCTTAGTAAAATAAGTGCTTTTAAAAATAAGTGCTGGTAAAATATAAGATAAAATATATAACACACGGGTTAGTTGGCACACGGGGAGGGAAAATATTCTAAAACAAATTCAACGAAGTGTCCCTACAAGTGTTTAAGGGTTAGGGTAAACCCACTTTTCAAAGTCTCAACAGTTGTGCAACAAGCTGGGAAAGGGTTAAGGTTAGGGTCAACTTGACTACACTGGAGGAAAAGCTGATTGTACCCCTTTCTGTTGAATACAACTTTAACTAGCAATATACACTTTAATTAAAAAGTGCAGATCACTCTGGAAATGAACTGCTTCTAGTCTTGATACCAGAAGATACCTGAACCAAAGTGGCTAGCCAACAGCTGTTAGCTTGCCACTGTGGGCAACCAACACTTCCTACATAGCTTGCTTGTTAGCTAGCATTGCGAAATCAAGCAACCATGGCGGAAATAACATTGTAGTCAGTAATTGGTAACGTGAAAAATTTTCCATGTGGCACGATACCACCGAATTCACGGAGGAAAGACTCAAACAGAACCCCTTTCCAAGATTTGGCCTTAACACTAGGTAATGATGGAAATATTCCCTTAATGTCCTCATCATTTCAATGTAAATGAATACTATACTAAAGTATATGCTATAGAGCATAAACAAACATATTTGAACACTAAATATTATCAGAAACTAATTGGTACACAGTGAACCTGGAGCCTTAAGGTCCCTCTGAGTTTCTGCATTCCACAGATTTGGATACCAATATTGTCTGGTTGGTCGTCCAAATGTGTAAGCAATCCACCGACTACCAATTACTTTAACAATATATTTCCCTACACACTCCTTGACCTACCTCTAAATCCCACCATGTCTTAAATATTCATTCACATGAGTCCTATCTAAAATTCATCGCTGCTAGGTTTACTTCTACCAGGAAGATGCAGCTTTGCATTTAAGTTAGTTTAAGGCAGTTTCTGAATAAAGTACTCTAGTGTGGACCAAAAAAAGCAATCCTGGACCAACTCTCTGAAAAAGTCTTGGAACAGTAGTTTCTGTCCGGATTCGAGTACGATTCCAAGCAAACCCTAATGTATTTTGATTCCATTGAGAACATGACTGAATATCACAAAGTAAACCAAAACGAAGAGGACTGTTTTGGATCCAAAACGACATGGCTTATCAACAGGTTGTAATGAGTTAGAGAGAACTTGGAGCCTTAACTACAGGGGTTTTTGAACACTTTCCAAATGTGTTTGGTGGGAACACGAAAGCAGGACAAAATGTTTCCTTGGAATGTTCATCTTCCATGTTGCTCTGTTGGTGTTCACTGCAAACATCGCTGCTACAACCCGTTGCTGCAGATACACGCTTTACAACATCAGGAGGATGCGTCCCCAGCTGACCCAGAAAGCGACGCAGGTTCTGGTCCAGGCTCTCGTCACCTCACGCCTAGACTACTGCAACTCCCTCCTGGCTGGTCTACCTGCATGTGCCATCCGACCTCTGCAGCTCATCCAGAATGCAGCGGCTCGTCTGGTCTTCAATCTTCCTACATTTTCCCACACCACGCCGCTCCTCCGCTCCCTCCACTGGCTTCCGGTAACTGCTAGAATCCACTTCAAGACAATGGTACTTGCTTACCATGCTGCGAATGGATCTGGCCCTTCCTACACCCAGGACATGGTTAAACCGTACACCCCAGCGCGTGCACTACGCTCTGCATCAGCCAAACGACTCACTGCGAGGGGGACCCAAGTTCCCATCAGCAAAAACACGTGGGTTTGCTATCCTGGCTCCAAAATGGTGGAATGAGCTACCCATTGACATCAGGACAGCAGAAAGCTTACACACCTTCCGGCGCAGACTGAAAACTCATCTCTTTCGACTCCACCTTCGAGCGATAGAATTACTAACTAAGAACTGCTAACAGAGCACTTATATACTAATAAAGGACTGGCTTATCTAAAGCCAGTTGAGTAGCACTTGAAATGCTTGGCTCTATGAAACCTGATGTTCTTATATGATTCTGTTTTCTTCAAGGTTGTGTCTTCCTGGTCGAATGTACTTATTGTAAGTCGCTTTGGATAAAAGTGTCAGCTAAATGTAATGTAATGTTATCGCTGGTGGTTTTACTATATTCTACTGCCACATTTCTGACCAAATAGAATGATGGAATGAAACCATAGCACGCTAAATAGAAAACAAACTAAAAGTATCAATATTACTTTGATCTGGACTTGCTGAAAAGACTATGACTTGTGAAAACACCTTAAGTGTCTAATCGTTGCTTTTCTGTACATTCTATTGATTGTGTTGTAGGTGAATCCATGGTGGCAATTCATGTACAGCTATGTCTGTACAATTGTGAAAAAAGATCATCCAAAGTTGACAGAACCACACGTCTGTATTTTTTCATCCAAAATGTAATAAAGGGGGAAAAACTAATATGGAAAGGTTGCCTCAGAAGATTTGAAAGACATCAATCAGGCATTTACATCTGTCAGATTTCACACACAGAGAACGGCAGGGCTTCCCATTCCTCTGAACAAACTAACCATCCATGTAGCCTGGTAGCATCTGCGCTCAACTTCTCCCGCTCCTACAGCGCGGTATAATGAGCCGGGATGGAGACGGGTGCTACTTGAGAGCGAGTCAGGACATTAGCCTAAATGTGTCACCAACCTTAGCCGGCCTTGAGCTTGACTGGCCACATTAAGTATTCAGGAAGTCAACTTATTCCCCAATCCAGTACAACACTCTTAATGCATCGTGGCCCCAAAAAGCACTCTACCATCTCTATCCGTACCACTTTCTCTTTGTCTCTCTCTCTCTCTTTCTCGCTGCCATGTTCTTTGAATTCTCCCACAAAGTATCTTATTTCCAGCACCATCCTTAAATCTTAGCTTTGATAAATAGAACTCTGCCTCCAGTGGTGAGGTTGGCTGTGATTGGGGTGTGGCCACTTCGAGCACTTTCTTTGGGGGATAGTCCTCTTCTTCCGTTCCTAGAAGGTGTAATAGTTATTGTAATAGTTGTAATAGTAGGGATCACTTGCAGTCTGAAGGTGTAGCGTTGGTAATGAGAAATCTCCTATTCCGAAGCACGAAACATTTTACAAAGTTGTATGTATTGTAAATAGTACCAGAAGCATTAGATTAACAGCAAACGTTAAATAAAACCAGAAAAACCAAACCCAGTAGATTTCATTAGAAAATGTGTATTGTGCCATAAATCAGCTTCCCAAAAGACAATGGACCAACAAGCTTTAAAGTACCCTATTCACATTTTACAACAGCATTTCTGTTTAGTATGACATTTGTTATTAAAATACACACATTTATAACAGACGGTCATGATTTACAAAATAAATGTGTAATTCACTTCATCAATTCATATGAATAAATAATACATTACTGCTGATAGCTTCATAGAACAGCAAACCAAAATATTGTTGTTCAATTAATTTGTTATCCTCTCTAGTTCATGCTGGAATTCCCTCTGAATTATGTATCTGACTTGTATAAATAAATGGGAAAATGTTTAATTTATCAGACACATGTCGAAGGAGAATGAAAAACCTGTACACAGTTTCCTCAGGTTTGAACAGAGCACAGTATGTGTCAGCAGGGTCCAACATGCAGAGGTATAAAGCTCAAAACCATTGTGTCCAGAATGTTAAAAAATATCCATGACGCAGCTGGAGTGGTAATCCAGTCCAGAGTTTAGGCGATGTATGTGGGGAGTTCTGTGGAGAATTTCACATGTACATGAGGTTTCATATATCCTGTGGATAAACGGGAACAGAGAAAGAAACAGGTGTCAGTTACTATGTTGAACTAGATCAGCGGTTTTCAAAGTGTGAGGCGGGGGGGGGGGGGGGGGGGGGTTAGGGTCATCCGCCTGTGCGCATCAAAGACGCAGACTCATTGTTCCCAGCATTAAGTAGGGGTGAGTGTAATAAGGAGGCAAAGTTGATGTTCAGTGTGTTGCCGGGAGCATAAGGAATTATCCACGATGTTGAAAATGTTTAAAAACAAATTTTAAAACATAAAGATAAAAAGGTTTTAAAAAGTTATTTTTTTTATGTTTTAAGGAGGTGACGCTACTCAGCCAATCAAATCGGTGCAGTCAGTGAGTCAGCACGATAGATTCAAACACACACACAGATACGAGACAAGAAGAGAGAAACAGTCGGAGTAACTTCAAATGGCGTGCTCAAAAAAGAGAGACAGTGAAAACAGAGCATTTAATTACATTTTCTCTCACTGGACCTCTTTGAAATGCAATTGAATACCACTGCATTATAGCAACAACAACAGTAATAATAATAATAATAGCAATACTAATTGGGAGGGGGGACGCGGCTGTTCTCATGTTCTCTGAGGGGAGGCTCACCTTCCCACACTTTGAAAACCCCTGAATTAGATGCTTTTAAGTGCGACACATTTCAACATTTACATCTTGTGCCATTTTCCTGCTTCCTTTACTTGTCTTCGGCCATGCAATTCATGGTAAACATATGCGCTGGAATTATGAGAAGAAGTTAGGGGCAACCTTGGTAATGTGATCAGTTTGCATTGCATTTTTTTTTGACGCATGTTTAGTTTGACAGCCCTTGTATTTTCTTCTCCTGAAATGTAAATCGCCTCACTTCTCAGAAAAGTAAACATTAAATGTGTTAACAGCAGTCTTGTTAAAATCGAACAGGTAGCAATGTTAATCCCTAAAATGTGCGACAGAAATATTGCTCTTATTTTCTACCCATGGAAAATAAACGCTTATTCCATAAATTCAACGAGTTAGGAAAACAGACATTATTGTTGGGGAAATATTTCCCAAGGCCCATAACTTTGACCCAGTTTATCAGTTCTGTCCTGACTGAGCACAGGCACCTGTAGCCTTGGCTGCTGTGCTCTCAGTGTTTTGTCTCCCTGTTCCTGCCTGTTGGCGTCAGCTGATAGAGGTGTTATGATTCTATCTTGTTATTCACAATGTTGATTATTCCCTCTGAACTAGCTAAATACACAGGTCTGGGGTAGAGTTCTTCAGAATTGATTGTGGCATCTCATCCGTGTGGTCAACTCGTGGCCCGTGACATGTCTTGTGAATTCTCCGGCCGAAGCTCCAAATAAACCATCAGTGTTTGCCATCAAAGCTCCAGCTCTCCATCATGTCTCTCTTTGAGTCCTGACTCCAATTGCTTCAGAAGTTTCCCCCACAATTATGTTAGGAGAGAAAATATATCATATTACACAGATGGGTGACAAATGAGAGAGAAAAAAACTGAATAGATGATATAATTGGTATGCAAAAGAGCAGCTGTGTGAGGAATTGCAGTATTTCCTTCTCCTTTTTTCTGTTTGTTTGTCTATCTGTTTGTCTGTCTTCCTGGCTGGGCGTGGTTGACCTACTTTCCGTTTTCCGCCAACTCACCTCCGCTCCTGTTTCTCATCATCACTGATTACCACTACTCACCTGCTGCTGCTTAAAACTCCGGTTCGATCATCAGACTTCGCCAGTTCTTCGTATACTCACAGTGGTAAACTCCAGTTCCTGGCGGTTCCAGTCTTTTTGTATACTCTTGCAGTTGGAATTTTTCATATACTAATCCTGTTCTGTTTTGTGCCTGTTCCAGATACTCCATATTCCATTCCGTCCTGCCTGCCACGTCCAGCCCAACCTCCGTCTCATCCCTGCTCCACGTTCTTCCCACTCTGTTGAGAGTCTACTTTGTCTCCTGCCTGTTTTTTGAGGAACGTAAATAAATCCAGTTTTTTTGACACTTCACCTAAGTCTCCGTCCCAAGTGTTCTTGCATAGCGGGTTCAAGTTTTGAGTCTCTTTACGAGGAGCGTAACAGAAGAACTGGCCAAGAATGAACCCCGCAGGATCCGGAGCGGATTCTACCCCAATCCTTCATGCCCTGTCAAGTCAGGGCTCCCTCCTGGGTGAACACGAAAAGCTCATCCGAGCGTTGGTGGAGAGTAACCGGTCCATGGCTCCCTCCTGGGTGAACACGAAAAGCTCATCCGAGCGTTGGTGGAGAGTAACCGGTCCATGGCTCATCATGTCTCCGAGTTGGCGTGCCAGATCTCCGCTCTCACTACCTCGACGGTAGCATTTCAGGCTACTCCCAGTCCAGCCCCTTTGCCCCCTCCTCGCCAGGATTTTCCTATCACCGATCCTGAGCCATTTCACGGAGATGTGGAGAAATGCAGAGGTTTTTTGTTCCAATGTAACAAGGTTTTTCGCCAGCGTCCTGTTGCATTTGCTGCTGAAGCAACGAGGATTAATTTTGTTTTGGGGTTGCTCCGCGGGAGAGCTTTAACCTGGGCAGAGGCTTTAAACTCTTCGGTGGATTTTGACACTCTACGTTTTGAGGGCTTCTCTGATCGGTTCTCAGCTGTTTTTGATCATCCCAACTCCTCTGGCTCCGCCGAGAATAAACTGCTTAGCCTGCAACATGGAAGCCGGACAGTGGCTGATTACTCCATCGAGTTTCACACACTCGCTGCAGAGGCTCGATGGGACGAGGCGGCTCTCAAGGCGGTGTTTTTAAGAGGATTAAGGGACCAGCTTCGGGACGAATTGGCAGCACGAGACGTTCCAGCGGATCTCTCAGAGCTGATCTCCTTAGTGTCTCGTTTGGACGGTCGTCTGCGGGAGCGCCGAGCGGAGGGATTCACCAGTGTCACTCAGTAAGCCCAGTTTTTCTTCCTACTCTGCTCACTCGGTGTCTAGACCTCCCTCTTTTCCCCCGTCGTCCAGTGTGCGCACCTCTTCTCAGGAGGAGCCCATGCAACTGGGTCGTGCTAGACTTTCTCTGGAGGAGCGTCAGCGCCGGATAGGTGCAGGCCAATGCCTGTATTGTGGAAAGACTGGGCATAGCATTCCCAACTGCCCAGTACGGCCAAACTGGGAGGCTCGTCAGTAAGATTGGGGGTCCTGACGAGTCCACAGCAATCATCTCTAACCCCATCCTTGACTCGTTTTCTTATTCCCGCCAAGCTCTGTGTTAGTTATATGACATTGCCTCTCCAGGCTCTCATTGATTCTGGTGCGGAGGATAGCTTTTTGGACCAGGAGCTAGCTGAACAGCTGGGACTCTGCTTGGAGCCGCTAGAGGAACCGTTAACTGCCTATGCTCTAAATGGACAAATCATCTCCTCAGTCACAGCACAGTCACCCCTTGTGACTTTAATCACCTCCGGAAACCACCGTGAACTTATCCAGTTTAAGGTAATATCCTCTCCTTCTACTCCTCTGGTTTTGGGTTACCCGTGGCTACGTACTCACAACCCACACATTGATTGGGCAAAGGGAAGGATTATTGAATGGGATCAGCACTGTCTCGCTAACTGCCTGTGTTCTGCCCTACCTTCAACTTCTGTTTCCCCAAATCCTGTTGTCTGCCCTGATGCATCTGTAGATTTGACTGGTGTTCCTACTACTTACCACGACCTGCGTTGGGTCTTCAGCAAAGAGAGGGCTCTCTCTCTTCCTCCCCACCGACCCTACGACTGCCCTATTGATCTGCTCTCTGGAGCTCCTCTACCCTCCAGCCGCCTCTACAATCTGTCCCGTCCTGAGAGGGAGGCTATGGAGCTTTATATCACAGACTCTGTGGCTGCTGGTATTATTTGTCCCTCCTCTTCTCCTGTGGGTGCCGGGTTCTTCTTTGTAGGCAAGAAGGATAAGTCGCTACGACCTTGCATAGACTTTCGGGAGTTAAACAATATCACGGTCAAGAACAAGTACCCATTACCCCTTCTCACCTCAGCTTTTGAACCTCTCCAAGAGGCAACCCTGTTCACCAAGCTTGACCTTCGAAACGCCTAACATCTGATCCGCATCCGCCAGGGGGATGAATGGAAGACAGCGTTTAACACTCCATTGGGCCATTTTGAATATCTGGTCATGCCTTTTGGTCTCACTAACGCCCCAGCAGTTTTCCAGTCTATGATCAATGATGTCTTGCGTGACTTCCTTAACCGCTTTGTCTTTGTCTACTTAGACGACATCCTGATTTTCTCCAGGAATCAGGAGGAACACGAGAACCATGTCCGCACGGTCCTACAGAGACTGCTGGAGAACAAGCTCTATGTTAAGGCGGAGAAGTGCGAGTTCCACCAGAACCGGATCAGCTTCCTGGGCTCTATCATCAGCCAGGGCAAGGTGGAGGCAGACCCTGGAAAGATCAAGGCAGTGGTGGAGTGGCCAGTCCCAACTACAAGGAGGGAGCTCCAGAGGTTTCTGGGATTTGCCAACTTTTACCGTCGCTTCATCCGGAACTTCAGTAAAGTAGCTGCACCTCTCTCCAGACTCACCTCCGTCAACATCACGTTCTGTTGGACTCCAGAGGCTAACAGAGCTTTCATTAAACTCAAGTCCTTGTTCACCTCAGCTCCCATCCTTATTCAGCCAGACACAGAGAAGCAGTTTGTTGTGGAGGTGGACGCGTCTGATACTGGAGTAGGAGCAGTTTTGTCTCAGACGGCTGGTCCTGATAACATCCTCCATCCCTGTGCTTTTTTTTCACGTCGCCTCTCTCCTGCGGAGCGCAATTATGATGTTGGTAACAGGGAGCTTCTGGCTGTTAAGCTGGCACTAGAGGAGTGGAGACACTGGCTCGAAGGCAGCAAGCAGCCTTTCCTGGTCTGGACGGACCACAAGAATCTCTCCTACATCCAGTCGGCGAAGCGACTGAATTCCCGACAGGCCAGATGGGCTCTGTTCTTCTGTCGCTTCGACTTTTGCCTCACCTTCCGCCCTGGCTCCAGGAATGTAAAACCCGATGCTCTGTCTAGGCTATACTCTCCTGACTCTCCTGATCCTCCAGATGCTTCAATCCTTCCCAAGAGTTGTGTAGTAGGCGCCCTCTCTTGGGAGATTAATAACACCATCCTGGAGGCATTGAGAGAGCAACCAGATCCAGGCAATGGTCCTCCGAACCGTCGGTTTGTTCCTGATGCTGCCCGCTCCAAGGTTCTACAGTGGGTCCACAATTCCCGGTTCTCAATCCATCCCGGAGTAAACCGCACTCTTTCTTTCCTGAAGAGACATTTCTGGTGGCCAACGATCAACAGGGACACTCTGGAGTACGTTTCTGCCTGTCCCACGTGTGCTAGGAGTAAGTCCTCCCACCAGTCTCCTGCAGGGTTGCTCCAGCCCCTTCCTATCCCTAGTCGTCCCTGGTCACACATCTCACTGGATTTTGTTACCGGCCTGCCCCCCTCCCAGGGCAACACCACAATCCTCACTATAGTAGACCGGTTTTCCAAGTCAGCTCACTTCGTTACTCTTCCAAAACTCCCGTCAGCCCTGGAGACCTCCCAACTCCTCACAGAACATGTTTTCCGGTTACATGGTATCCCTGCCGACATTGTCTCAGACCGCGGTCCCCAGTTCACCTCTCGAGTTTGGAGGGAGTTTTGTCAATCCCTGGGAGCCTCAGTCAGCCTGACTTCTGGATATCACCCCCAATCAAACGGCCAAACAGAACGAACTAATCAGGACCTGGAGTCAGCTCTCCGCTGCATCACCGACCGAAACCCCTCTACTTGGAGCTCTCATCTCTCCTGGGTTGAGTACTCCCACAACGCTCTTACCTGCTCCGCTACTGGTCTCTCCCCCTTTGAGGCTTCATTGGGGTACCAGCCGCCCCTGTTCCCCGAAGAGGAGCGAGACTTGGCAGTTCCCTCAGTCCAGCAGCATGTGCGTCGCTGTCAGAAAATCTGGAGAGATACACGATCTGCCCTTCTCCAGACTTCGGCACGGAACCAGCGATCAGCCAACCGTCACAGAAAGGCAGCTCCTCTATACGTCCCAGGCTAGTCAGTCTGGTTGTCCTCCCGCAACATTCCTCTCATCTCTGAGTCCAAGAAGCTTTCCCCACGCTTCATTGGTCCTTTTCCCATCCTAAGGATCATTAACCCTTCCGCAGTCCGGTTGAAGCTTCCCAGAGCTCTGAGAATTCACCCCACTTTCCACGTGTCTCAGATTAAGCCGGTTCACACCAGTGAATTGAGCCCTCCGGCCTTACCCCCTCCTCCCGCCCGTATCATCGACAATCACCCTGCTTATACGGTGCACCGTCTTTTGGACGTCAGACGTCGGGGCAGGGGTTTCCAGTATCTGGTGGACTGGGAGGGTTATGGCCTCGAGGAGCAATGCTGGGTTCCTCGTTCCCGTGTCCTGGACCCAATCATGGTGAGGGCCTTTCACAGGGCTCATCCAAACAAGCCTGGTGGTCGCCAGGTGGCTCCCATTGAGGGGGGGGGGGGGGGGTACTGTGAGGAATTGCAGTATCTCCTTCTCCTTTTTTCTGTTTGTTTGTCTATCTGTTTGTCTGTCTTCCTGGCTGGGCGTGGTTGACCTACTTTCCGTTTTCCGCCAACTCACCTCCGCTCCTGTTTCTCATCATCACTGATTACCACTACTCACCTGCTGCTGCTTAAAACTCCGGTTCGATCATCAGACTTCGCCAGTTCTTCGTATACTCACAGTGGTAAACTCCAGTTCCGGCTGACTAGTATTGCTAGTCTTTTTGTATACTCTTGCAGTTGGAATTTTTCATATACTAATCCTGTTCTGTTTTGTGCCTGTTCCAGATACTCCATATTCCATTCCGTCCTGCCTGCCACGTCCAGCCCAACCTCCGTCTCATCCCTGCTCCACGTTCTTCCCACTCTGTTGAGAGTCTACTTTGTCTCCTGCCTGTTTTTTGAGGAACGTAAATAAATCCAGTTTTTTTGACACTTCACCTAAGTCTCCGTCCCAAGTGTTCTTGAATAGCGGGTTCAAGTTTTGAGTCTCTTTACGAGGAGCGTAACAAGCTGTTTCTACAAAGGTTTTACTGAATGTTGTAATGAATATGTCATTTACACAAATTATATGGTAAGGCCTTCAGCGCACCTGATCTCAACCCAGCTGACCACCAATGGGAGATTGCTTAGCAACGTCTACTGCTTTTTATTCTAGATTAGTCTTTCATTGGTTACCCATTTGTATTCTCAGGTTATTAAAATGCGACAGTATGAGGAAAATGCGTTTCTAGTTTTAGCTTGAAGCAGCTGCACTTTTCATCATACTCATTTTTGCTTAGCTGTCGTTCACCACTTGGCCGGATCATTTCACTTCTGAGAAACACAAAACAAAAAGCACAGGATGAGTCCCAAGAACAAAAACACTCACAATGGTAAAAGGCAAGAAATGGAGAACAAAAAATGAAAATGCCAACCACCAATAAGAGATAACTCTGGAGTGGGTGTTTACCTATGGGCCGTGAGTTAAACTCTGTGTCCAGAATCTCCAAAGAATGCACCAAGTCCCGCTGTGAGCTTGGCGTGGTCTCTGTAGGATTAGCTGGACTCATCATTTCTTGTTCTTTTTCGTTCTGCATCTGCGCATAGACGTTGAGGCCTGGGATCTTCCTTGAGGAAAGATTTACAGTGAGGCAACGTATACAGACAGAACCCTTAATTTAAAAAAGGACACAACCCGAGGATCGGTAGTATGCTACCATCTGCAACAAGGCAATATTCCTGTTTACTTCACCAGCCTGTTTGATGATGTGAATTTGCAGGTTTGTATATCTGATTTGTTTTAATCTGACTGTAAATCGCCATGACCCTTCGTGCCATTTTCCCTTGAAACTGCACCTTGGACATTATTTAACATTTCAGAAAGGTCAACTGCCCGCATTCAAAAGGCTTACTATCGATTGCGGCTGAAGCCTGACTGACATTTGTTTTGCGAAGAATGACCTGACAAAAGATTCTCACCAGGATATCCACAGATGTGAACCAATTGTTTTCCGAGAAGCGCTGTGTGCGCCGGTAAAGATGTTTGACAGACAGCTTTCAGCCTTCTGTGGAGCCTCGCAGGCAGCTTTTGTTTACTGAGCTGTCAGAGCGCTATGACACCGTTCAGCTCCTCTCTATCACCTAGGCTAAAGCGTGATGACTATATAGACATGACATTTCATCAGTGATGGAATGTTATAAAGTGCATTTACTCAAGTACTGTACATATACAATTTGAACGTTTTAAATTAATCCTACTTCCACTACGTTTTAGAATGTCAATATTGTGCTTTTTACTCCCCTACATTTAGTTGCAACTATAGTTACTTTATAGATTCAGATTATAGGCTAATACAAATACATAATTAACCTCTAAATATCCGTACTCATTTAATTATAGGTTAAGATATCTAGCAGCAGTAAAGAAAGGCATTTCAATCACTGAAATTGACTATTCCCCAAGATAAGTACTTTTAGTTTTGGTAATTTAAGAATTGTGTACTTTTAACTTAGGTAGGACTTCAAGTAAGGACTTTACGGAAGACAACAATTGCCAGAAATTAATGTTTTTTCTCTCAGTTCTGACTTTTTTCTCAGGATTCTGAAATTGTTCTCACCATTTTGACTTTAATATCAGAATTCTTTATATCTTTTCGGAAAAAATAAAATTAACTTTACAATATCCCTCAAATATTCTCAACCATTGCCCTAATCCTCTTCCGTAGGACTTTGACTAATAACTTAATAATAAGAGTATTTTACAGTTAGGTATTGCTTCTTTTACTACAAATATCTGAGTTCTTCTTCCACCTCTGCATTCCGTGAACACTTTACCTCTTGAATTTGTAGATGACAAATACAGCTAAACCCACAACCACTATTGATAGCAGCATTAGCATAGCAGAGCCACTGTGGTTCTCGCTGGTGTCCACTAGGGGCGCTGCAGAGACAGGGACACAAGATTTGTGGAGTATTAGCAACACAACACACTATCACAACCTGTATTTCCACCCAACTGAATCATGCAATGAGCAGTCCACAAGAAAATTGACACCTATAAATTCATAATTTTTAATATACAGTAGTATCTCTTACTCTTTATCTTATAAGCCCCTTTAGGACAGTAGCAGCATCCCCAATAGGAAGAGGCACACATACTTGTAACGATGCTCACTCTCTGAATGTCTCTGTGTAGCTACATGGTGGGAGCCAATCAGACACAGGGTTATTAGTTGACAGGTGCAGACAAATTATAAAAATATAACTGACTGTTCACTTGATCTAGGGCTCCTCATAGTCTGGATGCTTTATGTTCTGTCCCACTTACATAGCACATGTACAAAAACCCTGTGTCCTACAAAATGACATCCCATAAAGCTAAACTGCATCAATGTTTGAATAAAATAATTTCCTCCGTTTTAAGCAGCCTTCCTTCCCTTGATAATCAAGTTGTTCTTTGCTCACCACTAAGTAGAGCCCAGAGCCTTGCGGTTTAAAACAGCTATCTAGCTTGCTAGCTTGGTTTCTATTGTAAACCTCCCATGCTAGCTTGCGGCGCTTGATACCACTGTAATCTGATTGGTTTCCAACTAAGGTGAGTGCTAATCGAGGTCAGTAAAGTTGACTTTCTTCAAACCTTCAGCACAATGCATGGTAACAAAATATATCGTAAGGAAAAAACTATGTTTGTTATTTTACAGAACTTTTGGTTTCACCGAGAAAACCAATCTCCCTGGGTAAAGTCCTGTTACAGTCATACCTAAGCAGACTTTGATCGTTAATGATTTTTGATTACATATTCCAAGATAAATTAACAATGCAGTTCTCATGTCTGGGAATGTTATTTTTAGGAGACCAGGCTTAACAGACACAATCAAAATTGTTTACCTGCTGATAAATGTGCTGCGTACACGGTGACTTGGACTCCTGGCCGCAACGTGAACTGGACAAGGTTTTGATTCAAGGCGCTGAGCAAAACCTCAGAGAGCTGTGGGGACACAGAGTGGGACAGGATTTGGAAAACTTAGCTTTATTCAGTAGAACAAACTGTAAGTAGAAAATGTCATCAAACCTCAGTCTCATCTATCAATGGTTTTGACTTCCTTATTAACTGTGTTCTGACATTTCAGAGCAAATCGGGTTGTGTTGTTGATCAATCTTTGAAATGATTCATCCAATGAATTGTACGCCAGACAAACATAATTGAGTCCAAATATAACTTGCCTTTGAAAGCACTCACAAATATTCTAGCCTGATAGTCAGTTGCCAAGAATAACAGGTGGTCAACATAAGTGAAACACTTTGTGAAACGAAATGTAGCTTAAGATAAGGTAACAAAGGTGTGTTATTGGTTATTTTTTGTGACTTTGATCATTTCTTGTGAAATAATATAGCAAAAATCACAAGCTGAATCAGATAAAGGCTTCATACATGGCTTTGTTGGCCACTTGGGAGCAGCAAAACAAGCAACCAACACAACATTGACCAATTTTCACCTTGTAAAATTGATTTGTCAAACACGTTAGCAAACAATCATGTTTACGCAGATTATTTCTAAAGGGTTTGTGAAGAGCAAAACAGAAACACAACTCAGACTTTTTAATGGCATTTTTTACTAATAAATGTTCAGCTATCAGCCAATTGCTAATTTTGGTAAATCGCTAATATCTTCTTTTTTTCCCAATGTAGTTAAACAAAACAAAAGAAGTGGTTAAAAGGCTTTATAGTTCTGATGGGAAATGCAGATTTATATTTTTGAAAGGTTATTGTTTTTGCGACTACAATCTGGTTGCAATCCTCATAAAGCATGTTATGTTTTAACATGATGCCTGAGGACCGTACCATGCCACCCAAAGCACGTTTGTTACAATGAGTGGCCCTTTTCAAATAACACGTAGTTATTTAGTTATATAAAAAGTGCAGTTCTTGAAATAAATCAAAATAATACATCAAGCAGAACAGAAAAATTACAAGACAACATTAAAGTGGCTAAATACTGCACATTACATGAATACTTTGATGCACTTTAAACTCAGAACATCTTAAAGGGAGTGATACCTGCATTATTTGTAAGTGCCCATGACCCAAAGAAACCTCACTGCCTCCACCAACAACCCCATCTGAGCTCTCCTATTTACGTAAGACTCTTTGTCTTTGGGACCTTTTTCAGGCGATGCATAATGCATAGGATGCTGCCTCACTTGATCTCTGCTTTCCAGACTGGCAAGTAACCTCTTGCACTGAGAGCATCTAACTCTGATATAAATCTGTCAGATTACCCTGACCCGAAGGCAGAGTTGGGTGTACTGTAATAATATTACTTTTGTCGGTAACGGAGTAGTGTTACGCGCTACTTTTATAATTCAGTAATCACACTACAGTTACTAACATTGCCCCGACACGCGTTACTTCGTTACTTACTCAAATCAGTCATAATCAAACCTCAACAAACACCTGCAAAGAACAAATGCTAAGTGAAGCTAACGCACAGCTATTTGTTGTTTGTTTATATCACATAGTCTGTTCTTCTTCTCTGTTTTCCGGTTGTTGCCTGTTTTGAATGACGAATACACACTACCACCGCCTGCTGGTAAGGAGAGTTATTGCCACTCACGCATGCGCAGTTCGTACGTGCTCGGCTGAAGTCTTTGCGGTTCCAGTGCAACACATGGCCAACACGCAGGAGAACACGCCGACGCAACAGCGTGAGCAGAGATAGACTGCGCAAAATATACAGATAGCAGGAGACAGAGAACAGCCATGGTCAGATAGGAAAACATTCAGGATCTGGATCAGTCTTATGCGACAATGGAAACTGAACTAAAGAGAACATTTGAAACTTTAGCAGTCTGCGTGATCTGCCTGCAGGGAGGGGCGGCCCGGCCCTGCGAGTAAAGTAACGAGTAAAGTAACGAGTTACTTTATGTAGAGAGTAACGAAGTAGTGTAATATATTACTTTTTTTTAAAGTAATATGTAATATGTAACGACCCCATCTCTGCCCGAAGGTAAATCTTATCTTCCTCATTTGCCAAATTAATTGTGATATGATTACATTACATTTCACTTGTTAGACGCTTTTATCCAAAGCGACTTACATACGTTCAGTACTGTGGAAAATCCCAACAGGAGCAATTTGGAATGAAGTGTCTTGCCCAGGGACACAACGAAATGCTGACTGCAGTGGGACTCAAACTTGTAACCCCCTGATTTGAAGTTCAGCGCACTATCCACTGAGCCACAGCCTCCCATGATTCATTTCTGCAGAGCTTCATTCCCCTGCTTTATATTTCTTAGTAGTTTAAATTTAGACTATGCTTTGACTAATTACTTTTTCCCACTGTATACCAGGGTCAGTGAATTACACATGCGCGCTCTACACTTTTAAGATGCCAACCTTGAAGGAGGATGTATCATCAGCGTGTCGAGGAGAGGATCTTTGCGGGAGTTTAACCAGGTGTGAGCGGAGGGAGGGAAGAGGAAGATCGAATTGATTTCCTTCCCAGTTACCTTCCCTACACATGCCTGTGGAATTCTTCCCACGGAGAGGCGGTCCAACATTATTATCAGTCATTATCTATTACGTGGGCTCCCAGCTAATTTGGTCCATCTTGATACACTTGTGATTCACTGAACTGATCAAGCAGGACACTTTCGTTGTCTGGCCCCAGACTCCAACCCCCCCTCTCCCTCCTGCCTCAAACCACCCCCCCCCCCCCGCCCCAGGATGTGACTAGAGGGAGTTTAAAAGCCATTCACCGTAATAACTTGTTAATACTTGTCAGGCTTATTGATGAGTCAATTGCAGAGATTCCTCAGGCGTGTTCTAAAATTAGACTCGCCGAAAGACCTGGAAAGGCTTCAACGGAAAAATACTGACATCTGCTGGAGGAAGGAGGAACTTTTTTTTCAGGGTGCAATTACTGGACAAGCTGCTGCAAAAAAAAAGGGATCAACCCATGACTCACAAAGGCAGGAAAGAGCAACGATTTGATTCAAACTTTAGCATGGTGGAATTTCAATGAGGATAACGAGGGGAAATATATCCGCCCAGACATGCAGTGTCTGGTGCTGGAGACGGGAGTGACTGCTGCACACAGGAGCAGGTTGTTGACTCACCTGATCCAAATGAGCAGATCTCTTCTCCGCTTTGCCCTCAGTGAGCTGTTTGTCGGGTAGAAGGAAAAACTCTGCAGCTGTAGGTAAACCTGGGAGGATGGTGACCAAGATCTGATCCTCGCGCACGCCTGTGGCCTGTAGGCAGAGGGGGAGAAGTATCAGATATTGTACTATCCAATCCAATCCAACTTAGCACATTTAAAAACAACAGAGTTGACCAAAGTGCTGTACATCAATAAATATATAAAAAGCAGCATAAATACATTTAGACAAAACCGAAAAACCGAACGTAAAAACACGAGACTATAAAACCCAACCTATAGCCACGGACTGAAAAACTTGATCAGTCTTATACGTGGTCTGCAAAAGCACGGGAGAACAAGTACTTCTTTAAACGAGATTTTAAAATAGGCAAAGTAGGACATTTAAAAAAGTACCATAGTTTAGCAAAGCTATAATTATGTCAATACATTTAATATTATATATTACTATATTAGTTAGTTATTAGTTTAGTTAAAAGCAATAATATTAAGTTGAACCTATTGATTTCAACTAACTAAATACATTTATGGGACATTTGTTGAATCTACATGTCAGTGTTTTCAGTGCAGGGCCCTTTGCTAAGATCACAATATAACAATATGTGTCAAGTAGGTGTCTTAAAACAAAACTAAAGATGATTATAGGGCATTAGTGCATCGTCAACTGTTACCGTAATATTTAATATTGTCTATCTTAAGTTATGAAGCGCATGATATGAGCTAATTGCATCATAATTTGTCATCTGTTAGATTTAAATTATGTATATTAACAGATCTAAACCATTGCTTTTAATGAGTATCTGCCTGTACTAACACTTTTATCTATCTGTGTGATCATCATCTGATAATCCACATGTCACATCAAGCAGAACCATTTTACCACGTTAGCAGCATGGTGTTGCTGCTTGATGCTCAGATGTTGCTGTTCTAATGCAAGGAACATAAAACACATAGAAAGCATGTCAGTTAATAAATCCTGTGGTTCCTCTTCCAGCTCTTGCGCTGTTTTGCCGCCGTGAATCGTGTGCATGTGAGTGCTTTAAGATATCATGTCATATTTTCAACTGAAAGTGTTCTTCCTTTGGTGTTCTGCCTTCCAGCAACATTGTCACAAATGAAGCTCAGCGTAAGTTCAACCAGGAAGACCGTCCATTCACTATTCCTACGTAACTACTCTCTCTGCTCTCAATAAGTGATCTCCAGCTTAACCAATCACTTCGCTCTATTCCCAAGAGCCTGTCATAGCGCTCTGCCAAACCTTTTAAATCTGCTCTCCCCCCTCTGACAGCTGTCATTTCAGGTGACTCGACGCAACCCTCCTCCACCCCTGTTCACCTCCTGTCCCTCTGAATCCAGGGCCAAGCTAAGCCCCTCCCCTTCAGACCGACCCAACTATCCATTCACCACCACCAGTGTCTAGACCCCGGGGTTTCATCGGATCGGTTCTCCCCTCCCGAATGATACTCCTGCACAACGGGGCCTAATCGCCAAAATCACCATTACATTCATTTGTGTATCTTTGCAATAAATATGTATTCTTACATCAAGACCGTCTCTCCTGATTAAAATTATGACGGTAACAAATAACAAAAACAGACGTGTTCACTGAAGACTGAAAAGCCGAGTATATTTTTGGCATCAATTTGGATTTTTGCATGATAAAGAAAAAGTGTGATGCAAGGCCCATATTGCTTGTTGCTAGGAATAAAGAATCTACGTTCAGCGGATGTTGGAACAAACAAAGTTAATGAGGCAAAAATCTGTACCTCACATTGCATGCTGGGAGTTTGAATCATGTCTTACATTTCACATGTCTGAAAGCACTCGCGTCCTTTTAGGTCAGTGCAGGCACCGAGTGACATTTATCCTTCTGTACACAACATCCCCAGCCTTGTTACTGTACGGCCCTGAACTCCAAGTGTGTGCCAGCCACTGCAATCAGCATGCTCCTGAACTGTATTTCCCCCCCCCTCTCTTCCATCTTGCCATGTCATTTATCATCATAAAAGTCAGATTCATGTCTCAGAGCCGTAGGGAGGTCAGGCTGCACTAATAGACCGTCAGAGGTCCAGGCGAGCGCTGACAGCACTTACTGGAGGAAAGCATCAGTTTCCATGAGAAGACCTGAGAGAGCGTTACCTGGATCAGAGACTTCTTGATGACTCGGCTCACGTCCTGCCTCCATTCTGCGACATCAGGGTTGTGGTCGTCCAGGTTTGATGAAAAGGCGAGCAGATGAGAGCGGAAATATTCTGCAAGGAGGAAAATACATTTGTGTGAGCTACTTTTACTTTTACTTTTAATCTAAGACCATCTTTCAAGTATAATTCCGTATTATCGCCAGTGTCTTCAAATCTCTTCAAGTACTGCTGAACTATGTTGTCATAAAAACCTCTATTAATACTTTATTGCATTGTGTATAATCTAGTAAACAGTTGGTAAAAGTTGCTTAATTATTTATGTATACTTGATACATTATTTATAAGACTTCATAACAAATCTTTTTCACATGAACAAGCCGATTCATGGCAAGTGGTAACACTTGGGAAGTACAATATTATAAATAACTATAGAATAATACATTAAAAAAACATGCAAAGAAGTGCAGACCTTTATTATTATTCCGACAATATATGAATGCAACTTAAATGCCTTGTGAATGTGAATCATAATTTGCGTACCTAAAAACGGATATAAATGCAGTCTATCAGTCTTCTACCTAATAAATGAAAATCTGGTACCAGTTTTCTATAATATTGCTGACAAACATAAAAAACAAACACACAAACCGAGCCAAAAACCAAACCTTATTGCAGAGGTAATACCATACGGTTAATAATGAAATGGTTTAAAAGGTTGATTGTTGAATCACATCTTCACCTAGGATCCCTTTAGACAAGGGTTACAACGACAGCCTCTACCCTTTGCACAGGGAATTATTATTTTGTTTCCTTCTGCACAAACAATAAAGGATATACTTTACAAAAAAAAGGGTATCAAACAGAAAGTGTTCCAGCGGCCATCCCTCAGATACAAAAGTCAGAGCAACATAGAGTGGTGCAGTAATGAGTCTTAAAACCCTGAAACTAGTCAGCGTTTTACCACTTAAACGTGTTTGTGGTTAGAAGTCTGTAATAAGGTCTGTGCCATAAGCTTAAGAGATGTTCACATTGTGTTAATGAACATTAACTTAATAAAATACCCCACTCGTTAATCTCTGAAGTGTCAATGTGTCATAAAAACTGTGGGTTGTAATAAGTGACTACATCATCTAATTAACGTCATCACGTTGAAATGTGTCTGCCCCTATCTTAGCGTTGCTGATACGTTTTTAGCCTTACGTTAGCTTTTTATTTCTGCCAATTGCATTTACCCTTCAAAATCATAAAGCGGTGTTAATATGTGGAGATTATCCTACTGAACAAAATGTAATAAATATCAAAAATGTGAGTTTGCCTCATTGCTTATTTTTCTGCAATAGCCAGGAAATCCAATGGGGATATCCCATAGCTTTGTGTCTAGGGAGCCCTTGAGATGCTTACTTCCTGGCCCTGGTCTGCACCACTCTATTGCAGAAATGCTAATAAAGCAACTATAATGAATGTGCTTGTTTTAAATTGTTTTTGAATTAATGGAGCCTTGAGGCTGTCATTGTCTGTTTTGTTTGTTTGTCAAATGTGTATAAAAACACAAGATGGTATACTGCAAAGTCAAATCTATTTGTGTCTTATTAAAGGTCCCATGTCATGGCCATTTCCACTGATCAAAATTCCATTGTTGAGGTCTACTAGAATAGATTTATATTGTGCAATTTTCCAAACTCTCATTGGCTTCTCAAACAGCATCTCTGTAAACTACGTGTATTCACTGAATTTCACTCTCTGCCTTTAACGGCTCGTTGTAGCTCCAATAGCTCCAATAGCTCCATCCCCCCCCCTCCCTGTGAGCACAGTGTGCTCTGATTGGTCGGGACGTTGTGAATCGCGCTGAGCTCCGTGGAGGTGTGATTTCCTTGTTTAGCGATACACAGCGAAACACAGCCAAACTCACCCTGAGCACACACAAAGTCACAGCCGAAGTAAAAACAATAAGTGTGGCTTGATATTGAGTAAGAAAAAGGTTGATCAACGCTGTGAGAATGGGTCTGCAGAGAGAATTTCACCGCGATCCCAACTGTCTGTTATCAGCCTGCAGCCAGGGAGGAGAGATCAGCAGAGCTGCATGTACTGAGTGTGTGAGGAAGTCCGTGGATTGGTCAATTTGGACCAATCAGCGGGGGCTTAGCGTAACGGCTCCACGGATTGGTCCATTTAGTTCCGGGTACGGATGACATCATGCGTACCCGGAAGAATCAAATGGACAGTGACGTATCTTCAACGAGGCGTTTTGGGGAGGCATTTTCTGTGTTAGAGTTTTACTCGCTACAGGGTGTACTTTGAGGGTTTTGACTCTGCACACCGTTTACATGCATACACACCTTCATAACACACAAGGGGACGGGTAATAACCGGAAAAGCATGACATGGGACCTTTAAGTAAATTGTGTTGAGTGAACTTGTGTTTACAGAGATACAAATTCCCAACGGAGGTGGAGTTTAAGAGTTGGCTCACCGTGGACTGCGATGGCTTTTCTGTCCTGCAGAATAATATTCCCTGCGGACACCTGCACAGTGACTGCATTGATGCCTTCCCGGGAGAACGTGCAAGCCACACTTCCCTCCAGGGTGATTACCGGTTGCTGAGGGAGAAAGAGGGAGACGGGAATGGAAAGTAGGAGAGAGGGAGATGAAGAGAGTCAGAGTCTGGAGGTCCCAGAGAGAGACCCCTTATCTTAGAGAGATGTCAGACTGCTGTTATTTACACTACAGAGGTGTGAGCCTTCTGGCACGCTGTCAAATATTCACACACACACACACACACACACACACACACACACACACACACACACACACACACACACACACACACACACACACACACACACACACACACAAGCATACGTTCAAAGCTTGGCAACAATCTGCTGTGCTGAATAAAGTGTCGGGGTCCGCAGAGAGGTCCCTGTGCGACACCGCCGCTCCTCACTGTCATTACTCACGTCTCCATTTGTTTTTCAAATAGCTATACGATGCTAATAATGCCGTGGTTTATTACCCACTGACATAACTGGCTGTCCTTGTGGAAGGCCCCTGTTGGCATTGAGCAATCACATTTACACAACTACAATTATGATGGAAGACACAGTGGAGAATATGTAAAACAGGACATAAAGCGTGCAGTGCTTCTGTTGGTCCAGAAAAAAGGAGGTTGCTTTTTGAAGTATGATTCCAATCGCATGTCAGAGGTTTCTGCATTCTCCATTATGCATTTGAATATGCTTATATCACTGAATAATTAATAAGTGTTCATAAATGTCATGTATGTTTATTTTATTTTACTTTTGTATACATATATCCATCATATTAAATGTTATAGGTTTATTGTACGTTTCTATTAATGTTTGGTAAATATTTTAATTCTAATATAAAAGAAACATATGTCACAACATTTTATTTCCACCGGTATAAATGAAGTATTCTGATTTTAATAAGATTCTGAGATATTTATAATAATATTTTTATTAAACAACAGTGTCCTAGCTGTCTCTATGAATTCAGTCGGGGACACATCAACAAGAAATCAAGCATTTATAGCCAAATGGGTGTGGAGCTGTGTTAGTTTTAAAAAGGCTTTGCTTCAGAAGGACCTTTCCGAAAAGGATTCTGCTGGAGAACAAATTCCTCCCGATAAACACATGCATTAACTAGGGATGCTCTGATCGATCGGCCGCCTGCGGTGCTCTCTATAAAGACCGATCGTGAGAGCCGATCACATGACGTAAAATACATGACACTTTTCTCTGTGCGCGGCAAAACAAGCTCGCCAAAATGGCTTCACCTGTCTGGCAGTATTTGAAGGTGTCAGAAAAAGACAGTGAAATAGCGATTTGCAACCTGTGTGAAGCAGACATCCTGCAGCTCCACCCGCTGAGTTTATTATAGAACAAGGAGGTTATGGTAGTGGAGGGAGCTATGGCAGCAAACCAGCATTGGCATGAGCTGCATATCAGCAAAATAGTAAAAAGTGTCAGTTCATAACGACCACATTGCTTGCATGAAGATGATTGGAGATGACTTGTTTGCTGGTGGCCTCCCAGCTGTTGAAGCATGACAGAAGCAGCTGATGCCAACCAGTTGGTGCCAACGCAGCTTTAGTGCTCTGCCTGAGACATCGATTTGCTTAATTTCCCTCTCTTTGTGCTTAATGAGACTGGTCTGGGGCATGTTAGCTTGGCACCAGAGCTACAGGTTTGAAGTCTATTTTAACCTCTGCCAAAGGAGAAGTGATACAACCGCCTTCTGGGAACTCCAAAGTTGTTTGATTTACATTTTCTTTAGGTTCTTTTCATTTCCTGGGTTTTAAATATTGAATGCACTAACTAGGGAAAAACGACTTTGAAATGAAGCACACATCGATGTGAAATCACTCTGTGTTGCAAATGTACAGGATTTTTAAACATGAGACATTGTACGCATAACAAAGATAAAAACAGACACCCTACCACTTCAATTTTGGTTAATTTACCTGCATGATTTTTTAGTTGGTTTCTTCATGGTTAAAACCACTAAGTCACTTGATGAAAGTGTAATCTAAAAAAATGTTTGCATGCTAATATGTAGCCTAGCTTGTGAGGCTAGCGCGAGTTAGCCAGTTAGCCTGCTATTCTTGTATTTTCTTCTGGGTAGCAATATACTGTTATTGTACAACATTTCAAAAATAATCCTGAGCTCTATAAGTCCACTCCATAAATGTGCAACCAAAGATGGGCCAGAGAAAAATAACACAGTATGGAAAATTCCACATACAGCGAGCGGTCGATGCATTCATTTCTAGCTACGTGTTGTTTCTCTGCATGGTTAGATCACTCAGGTTTAGTAAATACAATTGTAGTATCGGACCTCATTTATGTGTGGGATTGACCAGCTCTGCCAGGCAGTTTTTGACCTTAGTTAGAGGAGTTATAATGAAAAAAGGATACACTTCACTGGCTATCAGTAATTAGGCTGTGCCTGCCTCTGATATTCTCTGATTAACAAGGCCATAATATTCTGCAACCTGGATGCCCAAAAATTGCTTAGCAAAATAATGATTCTCGCATTCTGGAGCTGAAGAGTCAGCAACCTACTTAATTGCAATCGGCAAAAGGCGTACCAGAGAGAAGTTGGAAAGTCCTGAGTGTACACTACCTCTGTGTTATTTCCGATCCACCAGATGTAGGTGACCGTTCCCACTTGGCTGGGCAGCAGAACAGCAGTCAGGTTCACTTCCTTATTCTTTACCGCCACAAAGGGAGCTGAGAGATGGATATGCTCCAGCTGACCTACTCAGGCACACAGATATAGCACATTTGCACAGAACTCCAAAAACAAGTGAAAAATTAAAGAACGAACTTTGAAATGAAGGAGAAAGAGGTGGAGAGTGGGGGTTCTAAGTAGGCCTAGGAGGGGAGGGTGAGTTTGTTCAGAATTCCGTCCTGCGCTGGGACCGTTAGCTGCCATATGTGTGCTATTTTTCATTTGCTGTACTCCGGAGCCTGCGGTGGCTCTATTTGTTTGGCTGGCTTACAGGATTGACAGATTGGCGGGGACAGCGGCGCTCCCTGATTAATAAGTCAGCTACGTTACATCTGTCACCCCCAGAATACACCAGGGGTGGTCAACACGACATGCGAGGCTGCAGCGGCTCCACGGGCTGGGCGGCTGTGAGGCATAAGCTGACTTGAGTGGAATGGGATTTGTTCTATCTCGTTTGTTTGTTTGGTTATGGGAGGGGAGGATGTTCTGTGAAGAGATAAATAACAGAATGTGGTACACCGTGTACAAGTTGAAAGCTGCAATTCCTCTGAATGTGAAGAAAATGGAGAAGTCAAAGAGAAGTCATTTTTTAGATAATTCCTTTGAATATTCAAAAGTAATGAAGATGGCGGCGCGCGTTTTTGCAGCGGCTCTCAGCTCTCCAGTTCTATGTATACACTGTAATATGTATCATATATATTTTATCATAATTCTATTGTATTCATTTATTTATTAATCCTGGTCATCGACATGACCATCCAAAGCTGTGTGCACTACTTGCTGGTTGAAACTGTCAGACCTTTTAATCTGTGTTTTTAAAGCACTCGCTGGAGCAGTGACTATAACTCTCGTTGTATTCTGTACAATGACAATAAAAGCTTTTGAATTTGAAATATTAGAAGATATGTATGTCTTAAGTCACACCAGGTAGATTTTTTTTTTTTTTACTTTTATTGTCAGGTACAGGTACTAGTAACAAAATGTTTTCTCTGCATTTGATCCATCCTAGTGTTAGGAGATAGTTACAATTGTGACGTCCATTGTAATTTGTAGGTGGTGCCACTGTTTTTGGAGTGTAGACATGTTTTGAATTGTTAAAAGGTTTAGGATAAAACAATAATAATCTGTGATATATAATGATTAATTGCAAGTCTTAAATACTTGTATTTCAGAAAGAGATTAAATATGTTTCTAGATATAAATAAATACAATGCAAACTATAAAGAAAAATCTAACGTTTTTTTACATTCTTATAACATTTTGAATTATTGGCATGGCAAATTCGACCATTTCCCGACACTTCTCTAAAGCATCACACAAAGCTACTGTCACGTTTGCTGTGATTGCCCTCTGAATAATGTGCGCAACACAGGGCATATGCTCGTATGTCAGCAATCTTACTGCTGCTATCATACTGCGGCCAATATCTGTTTCTACAGTGGTGGACAGCGTTGTCCTCTATCTCTCACTCCTGTGCAACTTCAAGAAACGAGCACATGGTTCAAACAAATGCCTTCCCTCGTTTTTCATTCTCATATCTAAACCAAATGAGTGGAGCTGCCGTTGGATTGGGTTTGCAGTTACACTGATGTCGTCTTGGTGGTCTCCTGTCAGTGAAATACATGTTCGTGCCCATTTTTCTGCTTTCTTAGATTTTTCACTGCCATCCAATTCATGGTTAAAATGATTCGATGGAACTTCGGGAGGAAGTTGGGGTCAACTTTGGTAATTTGATTAATTTGCGTTGAGTTAAGGTTTCCAGATTATTGGTGTGCATTAACACATTAACGTTGACACCCCTCGTTCTAGACAGACATGAGCATGACCAGGTTAAGAGTCAGTTAACAGACTGGAGGAGAGTTTGGCTGAACGGTTGGTGGCTGCGCCCTTGTATATGCCAGTATTGTTCATCTTCTGTTTTCCTTAAACCAGTGATTTAAGACATCAGTTTCAAGCATTAGCTCTAAATAGTCTATCCTAATAAATACATATGCACATTAATAACACCAAACATCGCCAAATTCAGTATCTTACATGTTACATGCAGATAGAGCATGACTGTCTCTGAGCCAAGGATGTTCTCCCCTGTGGCCGTCACTCTGTATATTCCCACAGCTTTGTAGACGTGTTTGATCCCGTCCTCAATAGAGCTCACGTTGGAGTAGGTCAGAGCGTGGCCGTCTCCGAAGTCCAGGGTAATGCTTGTCCTCGCCCCGTCGCCCTGGAAACATCAAACCCACAGATACTCTCAGGTTCAAATACCTTGTAACATCGCACTCCACCATGGCACTTTGTTCTTCCTGTACAAAGATGTGAAATGATGTCCTAAAGCTTGACTCTTCCATTGCAGGGTCCAAGTATTGGTCGTTTCTGTGGTTATCATAATGTATGGTACTTTAGATAGATATATCCACTTAATGGTATTTAAGTCTATATACTAGCTTTAATTATTAAGTACTGCTATTGCGGCAGGGAATCCTAATGATTGGGTTGCAACACCTGTTTATAGATTAATCTGTGAATAGATTTTGATGTGTACAATTTTTAGAAATACTAGCAACTACAGATTTACTTATTCATTTAGCTAACTAGCAAATGAGAAAATAAGGAGAACATCTCTTTAGGAAATAGGGGATTTTTTATCACAACAATACTGTGAGATGCCCCTCATGAATGCTGGAAGGAAACTGTTTCCGTCTATATTACAGTTACACATCCATGGGAAGTGTTGGAAATGTATCAATATATTTAAATAAGTAAAAGTATCTGTATCACTCAGGAAAAACACAAGAGTCTTACATTTAAGATTGTGATAAAGTGATAATAAAAGTACTTGTTGGGCAAAACTGCTCACTTCAGAGAGGTATATTCTTATACACTTTATATTATTATTGAAGTACAACAAATGACTAGCATGTACGCCATTGTAATGGGAAGTTTGAACACATACAATATACTTAGGATATAATTTAGTTAGATTTATCTATGATTATCTTGATGGGGTTAGTAAGGTGGATTTTAGATAAATGTAGTAAAGTGAAAAGTCAAGTAAAGTTATGCCTGAAATTAGGAATTAGAGTATTTTCCATGGCTTTTTATCAATATTAGTGAACAAAAGTTTTGGGTGAAATATCTTCAACTTCAAGAGTTGAAGTTGGCTGCCCAAAAACGGCAGATAGCAAAAAAGAAAAACGCTCTATATGTTTGCTTTATCCAGGCGGTAGAGAGGAAAGATTCAATTGTTGAGTTGGGATCTGGAGCAGTTCATGGGGTTACATTAGGCACATTTGACAAGAACATTTGAGTTTCAGCACTCTGATTTTGGAGATGTTATAGTAAATTAACATGTTGCACTGCCATAGACCTTACGAACAACAATCTATTACTTTGGAAATGGGTGTAGTACCACTTTAAGTACAGAACTTCCGTCAGTAACATCACTGTCCTTGGTCCTATGGCAGTGTCACCAAGCTGGCCAGGGAGAGCAGAAGGTTTTATTTTTACATTTTCCATGATATAACTGTGAGTGTATGTAAAGAGAGTAGGAACATAACATGGTTGAAGTTGAGCATGTGTTTTTGTCTCCATAGTAACAGTCCAGTCATGGGACATATGGAAGTGTACTGAAGCAGGATCCACAGCTGCTAACTGCAATTCCATATGCCATATTTCTAACAATTTAACTGAAAAAAAAGAAAGAGTTTTCACCAAGCAGAAGCGCTAAATAAGAATGTGACAAATGCTTGGTATGGTGTGACGGTTTGTGAAGTTTTTTAAAAAAGAACTGAAAACCGCTTACCTCCTCCAGAAAAACCAGGAAGGTGACATTGGTGCCCAGAGTGGCTGACAGCGTGCCCTCACTGGTGACCAGGTGGAGACCTTTGGGAGCCTGGATGGGACACTGCTGCCTGCGGGAGGTGTACTCCACACTGACTCCAGACGTGCAGTTATTGGAGACAACTTTCCTGTAGCTGCCGGTGGACAAATACAGAAAGCTTCAATATACTTATGCAGGACACCACAACATGTGTAAACTTGACATGGATACAAAACAATAATTGAAATGAAAAACGTTCTGTTTACTATCCAGAGGAAAAGAACATTTTGGAAGAGATATAGCTGATTCAAATGTTTAAGGGTTAGGGTAAGGGGTTGGGTTTTGTGCACACTACAATTGTGAAGGGTAACATCAGATGTCAATATGAAACTTCCCTACTTGATAATTCCCTTAGGCAATTATTTTTGTATTAAATGTTTTCAGATACATCGTGTTAATATGTTATGCAAATGAGGCCATCTTTTCTTAAAAATATGCTTGACTGCAAATGTTTTCAGATAAGAAATCTGAACATTGTAAAACACATTTCATAAATAAGAACTAAATGTGTTTAACAAGAACATTTTGTATATGTCTTTGTATTACCTTAAACATCTTGAAAATTATAAAATGTGCAATGTTTTCAAAATATATATATTTTAAATTAGGCTATGAATAATAAATAACTAACAACTCTGAACCTGTTTAATTTTGCAAGACTCTACGGGTGGATATGGTTAACATTGAACAGTGTTAGTATGAAGTTGGACAAATAAAACAAAAATAATAAACTTTGCATAAATCACTAGAAGTTCATGAAAAATAGGATGGGCTAGCTGATATTTTAAAATGAAATATAAGCAGTGTTCCCAGACATCTTACACATACATTAAGTTAACAATAAACAAATTAAAAATAATTACAATAATTTCAAGAGTGAGCAGCATCTACTGTTTGAGGAATCACAAAGGATCATTCAAGGTCAGATTGATATGTATTTCTATTTCAAGACATTTGTCAGTTTTCTATCATCGAGAGTTATTATTTCAAGAATTCTTATTAAGTATTTCACTGCACTGGCAAATGATAACAAATGTTTCAAATCTGTATCTACTCACAGACATGTAGGACTGCTTTAAATGGACCTTGAAAGGAAGGTTGTTTTGTTAAAGAGAGTACAATCTTGAAAGGCCACATTACTTACAGCTGCCTACACTGAACAATATATATATAATAATTAATTCACAGTATTTTCAAACATGACTCAAACCGTTCTTCACCCACAGTGGATCACGTCACTACCAGCGGTTATTACTCGTAGCATGTTTGATTATTCAGCCCCACATTTTCTCAGCCTGTCCTTGTTGTCCCTGAGAAACTAATTAACATACGCAGAGATATACGGCGCAAATGCACCAGTCATTTCGCCCGATGGCTGCGAGTCACTATGGAGAATACGTGCGCCTGTTCTAGCCTCTCGTCCTGCGCTCACCCGGTGCTGTTCAGGAACGTCATCCCTGTGGTACAACTCCTGGACATGGATGATGGATGGAACCAAAAGGCGGGGGTGCACTTGCCGTCGGTCCGTCTCTCGTAGCCATAATCACTGTAATTATGGAAGCAGACAAAAAACAGAAACAGTTATCCAATTAGAAACCAGGATGGATTCGCTAACGGAAACAACAAATCCTGAGGCTGTTGGAAAAATTATGAACGCACCATTTCAAGTGCGACATGTATTTGTATAATGGCTCTTTTCACTCACAGACAAATCAATCAAAGGATAGTAAATCATTTAATGTTGAAAACAACACAGTCTCACTCCCTGATAGTCCAAAGGCAATGTGAGCGTCCATTCCCATTGGATAACGGTTAATTTGACACCCGGAAATAAGTATTCCCGTTACTGTCGATTGATTTTACAGTGATATCTGCACTACTCATCGACTAAAAAACACCAGATTATCCTTGTTAATTACACAACATTGATTGGTTTAAATTGTCTACAATGGTTTTGTGTTTTTCCCCTTCGACTCTGAGAAACACATAGTTGTATCGGAGTTTAGGATGGCAGAAGACACTAAGACACTAAGACCCATAGTCATAGGCAGAAGACCCATAATCCTCAGCTATCGTTTGAGACTACACCATGCGCTTTGCTCGACAAACCCCGTGATTAGTCCTCAAGCTCTGTGATTAGTTGACCTCCGACTGCTTTCCATATGAAAAAAAACTTTTCGTAAAAGATAAAATCATACTTTATTCAGCAGTGCTTGCTTTACTCTTTGAAAGTCATCAGATGTAATAAATGTTTTGGTTGCATTAAATATTACACATCTGTCGTAGTTCTTTATTTATCTACAGAGATCGGGCTCAGAATAGACCGGAAACTATTCTTTTACCGTTCTGTTTTAATTTCACAATAAAGTTAGTAGTAATATTTTGTGATAGTGATATTATTATTTTTTATTAACTACGAGACCGCTGGGTCATGTTAAGACCATCTTTTCTGTGTTGCTGTGGGGTTTTCCATCGCTTTTGTGTTACAAATATCAAAACATTATATGAGTGGTCGTCTGTGGATATCCGTCGTAAACTTAACTGGAAACAGCAGTATATATTATTATTGTGTTGACACTGTAAACTTGACAGCTTTTTAACCCGAACCACCTACTGGTTAGAGCACGTTATTACAAGTTTAGAGTAATGCAATGCAGGTAGATTGTGTTGCTTTTAATTACTATTTTTAAATAACTTTTTCTTAATGTCTTTCATTTTCGTAAAGCACTTTGAATTGCCTTGTGTTGAAAGGTGCTGTATAAATAAACTTGCCTTGCCTAAGGTCTGCTGCATGTTTTGTTGAATGTGTTATATGTGATGAAAACATTTAATTATTAAGAGTACATACAAATTAGGGGGAAAGTAGAAGGTCAATGATAGAAATATAGAATAGAAAAATATCAAGAAGATACTGTAAATGATATCTAGAATAAAACAGTTTAGTGCCGGATGTACAAAGATATTAATAGGAGGATGTGCAAAACAGACAAACTAATTAGGATGTAATTACCCTTGTGTTATGTTCACATGTCGCGCCCTTTGGTAATGCTCAGGTCAAATTGACCCGGGACATATTTCAGGGTTTAAAAAAAATACAGAACTAAATTCAACATGCACAATTCCTTATATATATATTGTCTTTAACTCATTCCCTAACAATATAAATGAAATATGATTCGTTTTTGAAAATATTCTTTGCTAGATCAAATGTAACAATGGAAGTGTCCATCGTTTTGTGTGATAAAAATGTAATTTATGTTAAAAACAAATACACTGTAATAAAAACTAGGTTTATATTTTGCTCATGCTTTTCTAGGACTAATGTAAATCAAAAATGTGTTCAATAATGTTTATTATTTGTAATCTGTTATATAATAATCAAAGCCCTGAAGGAAATAAAGCAATTTATCAGCAATTGGATCACAAGAACCACACATCCAAAAGTATTTGGCTGTGAAATATAGAGAGAATGAAACATCCATATACATTACATAGAACAGATATAAATACAAAGCAAATAAAAACAATTAACAGTCACTATTCATAAAATATAGTATATCCGAAAAATATATTGATGAAGTGACGCTGCAGAACATCACCCCTACCCCTCACACCAGATACTGCCTGGTTTTCGGACCTCCCCAGACCCCCCCAATAAAGCAAAAATGCACATTTCAGAGTGGCCTTTTATTGTGGCCAGCCTAAGGCACACCTGTGCAATAATCATGCTGTCTAATCAGCATCTTGATATGCCACACCTGTGAGGTGGGATGGATTATCTCGGCAAAGGAGGAGTGCTCACTATCACAGATTTTTTCAGATTTGTGAACAATATTTGAGAGAAATGGTTATTTTGTGTTTATAGAAAATGTTTTAGATCTTTGAGTTCATCTCATGAAAAATGGGAGCAAAAACAAAAGTGTTGCGTTTATATTTTTGTTCAGTGTATGTTGAAGCACTTATTTTAACCGATATTACGCATATTTATTATACTCTTATAAGATGTATGTAGATAGTATAAGAAATGTGCAGAATACGACAGTTTAATGGTGGAGGTACACACATATTGATAATGTCTTGTCACTGTTGAGGAACCTGCGACTCAAGTTTTTCATTCATTGCATAACTACACGGTAGTTGTGTATGATATGTGAATAAACCTTAGAAAATCTTGAAATCTTTAAAGGGATGTGCAAAATAGCAATTATATACAGTCTTTAATGAACGATTAGAGAATAACGAGTAATGAATATACTTTATAGAGATCTGCAGATAAATGTTTAGTCTTTTCAAGCACCCACTATCAAATACCTCGCCTGATTGTTGGCACTTAACAATAACCTTCACTGAATTTTACTCAGGGTTGTTTATATTTCACATCATTAATCCAAATCTGTAAAGTAATTAAAATAAATGTAGTGGAGTAAAAATACCAGGTTAACCTTAAAGAAAGCCCTCAGGATTATAAAAGACCCCCATCACCCCAGCCACAAACTGTTCTGTCTGCTGCAGTCTGGCAGGCGGTACCACAGCATCCGGACTAAAACCACTAGACTCAGGGACAGCTTCATCCCACAGGCCAGAAGACTGTTAAACACCTGAACTTTGAAACAACAACCATAACATTCATCTGGCTGCTACTTAATTATGTATCGAATATATCATATTCCAATCACTTGTATAGACTCTTATTGCACTATTTCACTATTTTTCTTTTTGTATTTTACTTGCACTATTTTTTTCTGTTTTTCTGTTTTATTGTGTCGCACTGTTGGAGGAGCCTGTAACCTAAGATGTTCATTGTCATAACTACACTGTAGCTATGTACGCATGACCAATAAAAGCCTTGAACCTTGAGTAGAATTACAAAGTAACAATACATTGCATGTTTTACATGCTGCTGTAACAAAAACATTTCCCAATTTGGGATCAATAAAGTATATCTTATCTTATCTTAAGATGATCGAAAACTACAATTCTCAGTAGAGACACGCCATAGAACATGTTGCGAAACACACATATAGCCAGCATGTGTAGTTATGGGGGGTGGACACGTTCGAGTCCAGTTTTGGATGGTGTGTCGTGGTTTCATTCCATTTCAAAGTGCTGTTTGACGCTCGGCGTAAACTTTGCGCACTGCCAACATCCAATCACAGAGCTTGAGGACTAATCACGGGGTTTGTCAAGCAAAGCGGCCAGTGTAGTCCTAAACGATAGCTGAGGATTATGGGTAGTGTAGTGTCTTCTGCCATCCTAAACTCTGAAAAAACATGTGTTTCTCCGAATCGACGGGGAAAAATACAAAAGCATTGTACACAATTTAAACCAATAACTGTTGTGTAACTAACAAGGGTAATCTGGTGTTTTGAGTTGATGAGTAGTGCAGATATCACTGTAAAATCAATCGACAGTAAGGAGAATACTTACTTCCGGGTGTAAAATTCTCCGTTATCCAATGGGAATGGACGCTCACATTGCCGACATGGACCGATGCGGTGCTTCCCTGAGCGTCAAATACCTCAGGGAGTGAGAGTGTGTTGTTGAAACATATCATCATCTCTGTATTTCAAACGGAATCTTGGGAAACAAAAACCTAAAATGATGTCATTTTGGTATAGACTAGAGAGAAGTAGAAGCTCCACTTTGGTGCTTTTCAAACACAGCCCACAAGTTGTTTGTCTTACAAATTAAAAGGGAGAGCAGCACTATGTCGCCAAAATGATAGCGACAAATTGCCCTAATTAGTGGGACATGCACACAGATGCAAAACTGTTGTGATTGTTAATGAAAACTTAGGCTCAGTGATTTATGGTTTTGATGGAGCTTGTGCCGAGAGCCGCCTTGCTCAGGAGACCAGATTTGGGACCAAAGCAGGACAACAAATGAAATACTGCTGATGATTCTAAAAAAGCAGGTTGTGAGGATGTGTAGAAAACATTCTCGTGAGCTACACTTGTATTAGAAAGACTCCCCAGCAGCAGCCACCAAAGCATCTTTGAATTATCATTTGTATTCCGGTACAATCGATTCAGTATGTGCTAATGAAAATTGTGCATTCATTCCTATTTAGTTTTTCTTTCTTTCTTTGTCATTGTCTGTATTGGTTCGGAAGGCTTGGAAGTGCTCACAGTAGGAGCTGTATAGTGATATAGGATTGCATCTGTTTGCTTTGTATTTCTAACTTCCCTATAAGACCCAATTTACTCAAAGATGTCAGAATGCAAAGTGAGTATACTTGATTTTGAATATGCTTGTAATGTACCCCATAGTCCAAAAAAGCTAAAATAAGGAATAATACTCGTCAGACAAATATGAAATCCTCCAGGGTTTAAAAGAGTCCAAATAATGTGTTATTTACTCCTGTTTGAGAAGGAACAAAGAAAAATGAATGAATGAAGAAATGTAGAAACGACTCATTTGTAAGCCATTTCTAATAGCATTAAGTCTTGGTGTCACTGACAGGATAAAGAAAAAATCTCTATTTTTTAATTCCGAGCTGATTTTGCTTTGCTTTTGCTTTCTTTGAGGCTTCTTGTAAGCAGCATTCCAAAGTGTCTGTCAGTGTTTTCCGGAGATAACGGACAAAATGGAACCAACTGCAGCCGAACTTGACAGTAGTGTTGCTCAAGATCAGAAACAGTCCTCTCATTAAAACGTCCCAGGGTTTATATGGTCTTCCTTTGATAGGAAAGTTGATGGTTCCTAACCCTAGTGGTAATCCAGCACCTGCACTCCAGATGTCGATGTGTCCTTGGGCAAGAAACCTAAACCAATGGTGTTTGAATGTGTGTGAATGTGAGTCTACCTGAGCAGGGGGCATCTTGTATGGCAGCCCCTCCCTGTGTATGAATGTGTGTGAATGTGAGTCTACCTGAGCAGGGGGCATCTTGTATGGCAGCCCCTCCCTGTGTATGAATGTGTGTGAATGTGTGTCTACCTGAGCAGGGGGCATCTTGTATGGCAGCCCCTCCCTGTGTATGAATGTGTATGAATGTGAGTCTACCTGAGCAGGGGGCATCTTGTATGGCAGCCCCTCCCTGTGTATGAATGGGTGTGAATGTGAGTCGACCTGAGCAGGGGGCATCTTGTATGGCAGCCCCTCCCTGTGTATGAATGTGTGTGAATGTGAGTCTACCTGAGCAGGGGGCATCTTGTATGGCAGCCCCTCCCTGTGTATGAATGGGTGTGAATGTGAGTCGACCTGAGCAGGGGGCATCTTGTATGGCAGCCCCTCCCTGTGTATGAATGTGTGTGAATGTGTGTCTACCTGAGCAGGGGGCATCTTGTATGGCAGCCCCTCCCTGTGTATGAATGTGTGTGAATGTGTGTCTACCTGAGCAGGGGGCATCTTGTATGGCAGCCCCTCCCTGTGTATGAATGTGTATGAATGTGAGTCTACCTGAGCAGGGGGCATCTTGTATGGCAGCCCCTCCCTGTGTATGAATGTGTGTGAATGTGAGTCTACCTGAGCAGGGGGCATCTTGTATGGCAGCCCCTCCCTGTGTATGAATGTGTGTGAATGTGAGTCTACCTGAGCAGGGGGCATCTTGTATGGCAGCCCCTCCCTGTGTATGAATGTGTGTGAATGTGTGTCTACCTGAGCAGGGGGCATCTTGTATGGCAGCCCCTCCCTGTGTATGAATGTGTGTGAATGTGAGTCTACCTGAGCAGGGGGCATCTTGTATGGCAGCCCCTCCCTGTGTATGAATGTGTGTGAATGTGAGTCTACCTGAGCAGGGGGCATCTTGTATGGCAGCCCCTCGCTGTGTATGAATGTGTGTGAATGTGAGTCTACCTGAGCAGGGGGCATCTTGTATAGCAGCCCCTCCCTGTGTATGAATGGGTGTGAATGTGAGTCTACCTGAGCAGGGGGCATCTTGTATGGCAGCCCCTCCCTGTGTATGAATGGGTGTGAATGTGAGTCTACCTGAGCAGGGGGCATCTTGTATGGCAGCCCCTCCCTGTGTATGAATGGGTGTGAATGTGAGTCTACCTGAGCAGGGGGCATCTTGTATGGCAGCCCCTCCCTGTGTATGAATGGGTGTGAATGTGAGTCTACCTGAGCAGGGGGCATCTTGTATGGCAGCCCCTCCCTGTGTATGAATGGGTGTGAATGGGCGAATGCTGACTGGTATCTAAACGCACTTTGAGGGGCTGTAAAGACTGGAAAAAGAGCTAAATAAATGCATTAATTGTTTGCAGTCTCTCTGCACATCATGAGGACAATTTCTCAGATTGTAAAAAGCTTACTCCAGTTGTTATTCTGTATTTTAAGACAATCCAAAGTCAGCACAAAGAACTTCAAAATGCTGAAGAGAATGTGGTGAGCAGAAAGCAATCCATAGTCATGGATTTAGGTATTGTGAAGTTGTAAGTGGTTTCTGGGAGATAGCTACTGTATAAGAGAATTGTCAACTATGTTTGGGAGTTTCCATCAATAAGTACCCACTTATACTATTACTTGGTAAAACATAAGAGAAAAAGCAAAACATATTATTCTTCGTAATAAGAGTAGCAATTATTAGACAATTACAACAAACTGGTTAAAAGGTAATAACTTCAGAATGAAAGACTCTAGTAAATTACATGTACATTTCATATATTTGATGAATGATGGTAAAAAAGGGAGTTATAGGACACAAAACATTAGTAATGTTCCTGTAGTAAGATTTGACAATGATGGTGCGTATCAGTATTAATGATGTATCCCTTATATCTTACAGTAGCTGTATGCTATTATCTATTGTTAATCAATTTGTTGCTCTTTTTCTGATCCGTGGATTTTGATCAATTATCAGTTTTAACTGCATCTGGTTGAGTACTTAACCAAATACATTGGTGAATGGTAAACAATTATGATAAACTCACCATTCAAAGTCAGCCTCAGTACAGTCACAGGGGCCAGACGTCATGGAAACAGAATACGTCTTTCCCATAACACACCTGGACGAGGGCTTCAACTTCCTGTAGATCCTCTTCACTCCCATGAGGCAGGACTTGCCCTGGGAGACCCGATCCGTGAGGAAACACGAGCAGAGAGGGTTAAAGAAATTAGCTGCTTTTGTAACGTGCCACCATAAATAATTGACACGATGCAACGTGTGGGCATCTCACTGTGTGAAAATCCCCGCTGCCTTGTTTAACTTCGGCCTGTTTCCTGTTCGAATATTTACGGCCTTGTGCTGTGTGGTGTGCTAAACTCAACAACAGTTCCTGCGTTGCAAATGTCACACAGTAGAATGTGCTGCTTGAGTTATTTTTAAGAGTTTTTTATTTCTTGGATGACGGAATAATAAGGGGCAAATGCTGCCAATCCTTTTGTAGCCTTTTATCTATGCATGAAACGTGAATATAAGATCAGTTTGAGTACAAACTCCAGACTGTTTCACTGCATCCTATTATCCTCTCTCTACATGACCTGAACATCTTGGCTTTGTGCATTAGGTGTCAGTAGTGAGATGCTCTACAAAAATCTGGCTGTATCTACAAAATGACTCCCAGCTGCTTAGAAATCTCATTAACTTTTCACACAAATACTCTCCTCCGTTTTGAGGTAAAGTTGAGTTTTTTCTTGCAGCAGACTGAAATACAGTACATCTACATTCCCGGTAAGTTGGCCCTGTAATTGGCTTGGACTCTTGTCATCTTCCGTGCTATATGTTTTGATCATTAGCCTGCTCCGAGCATATGGGTATTTATTAATTTATCAACCAATTGCAGAGTGGGGGCCGTGAATAAAGTCATGCTTTCCAGACTCTGGCTGGGCTCCAGGCCCCGGCCAGGTTGAAGGCTCTTCAGGCATGTTTAATGTATGCGATGTGGGGGGGTTAGAGTCGGTTGACTCAGAGCATCAGCAGGAGAGGCGGGAGAATCTGCATAAGTGCTCTGGGAACTCAGATGTCCAGCTTTTAGTCCACTCACTGAAGCGCCAGGCTAAAAGCAGCCAGTGATCACACATTACCCCTGAGGCTGAGGCACGCTGCTCGATGAGGTTAAACACTGTATCAAACACTATTTAAAGGGGCCTTCTTTTTTGTGTTATAGGGTTAGGGTTGCCACCTGGTTGTGAAGGTGCCATGTCTGATAGTCCTCCTCTTTACACCTCCTGTTGAAGATGGACCTGAAGTCGATCTTCACCAGCTGCCACTCTGAGCGATGACTGACGTGGCCGAATATCCTGGAGAAAAAACATGCATGATGTTGGTTGTTATACAAAACAAATGCTTCAAATAACTACTAACAGAAATGTTGTTTACAGATTAGAATAGTGACTTTATGAGAAAACAAATGATATGAGAAAAACCCAGACAGTTACAGGTAAAGACTGGGTTAAGGGAGAAAAAAAGGACGCAGCATTTCCAATTTCGAAATCAGAGAGGAATTGTTAGAGGGACAAGTTGACAATTAATTTGATGGAGCATACTTGGTATACTTGGCACTTTGGTATATTGTTGCTTTTCTACTTTATATGGGATTTGTTATCATTTAATTATATAGAAAACTACCAGTCTTCCTCTAAAAGTTGGATAATGGAATAAAATGCCCAATTTTACATTTTAAGTTTGTTTGTATTGTGAGTTTGTACATTGGGAAGCGTATTCCCTCTGAAAGTCTAATCATAATGAATACCCATATTTAAATGGTCAGAAACAAATCACAATCCAAGGTTATGAGATTAACCAGATAATTTTCCATCTCCGGCTAAATTGAGTGGGTGTTTCTCTTCTCTGACCCCCTCACCATTTATACGGCAACATATTTATCACAATCAATCTGTCAATTATCTCTGGAGGCACCCGACCACAACAGGCACTTACTGTGAGAACGAGTACAAATTGATAAGAAAACAGTGCATGATAATCTTATGAGAACTAATGGTGTGTCTGCCAGCACAGAGCTCTTTAGCTCAAGAAGAAAAACAAAATGTCTGCATTGTCTTGACACTAACCCTTTATTTTGTTCTTGTTGAGACTATTGCTGTGCATTTTCCCTATTCTCTTTCTCTCTCCAGCTGCGCCCTATCACTCTCCTGGAGAGCTGACTACAGAGCCCACTGTCAGACTGTCATTTATGGCAGGTGTCTTGAAACATTGATGTAATGGCTGTGCAAACCCTGTCCCAGCACATCCCGAGCCCTAAATCTCTGCTGCAATACGGGACAAGCGCTGTGTCATACCATATGCACGCACACCAGCTCTGGGCTATTATTCTATTAATACATGTGAAAGAACATAAAAAGAATCTTGGTAAATCTGGATTCTGAGGACAGGGCAAATTATACCAAACACTCTATCGACTTCATAATGCTGTTAAAACTTCTTCAGACCAAAGTCTGTTTTCTCAGGCATTTTTTTGATCATGTTCCTTCATGTTCTTCAAATGGACAGTCATGCTGTCGCTGGCTGCCAAAGCATTGATCTCCTGTGATCATAATTCGGAGACTGCCAGTTTTGATGTTGGGTAGACCTTGAGAGAGATCTCTTTTATTCATGAAAAGAAAAACTGGCAGTCGGGAAATGCTGAATCTTGCAGGCTTAGATATAGATGCACGGGTTAAGGAGCACACAAACACACATACACAGAGGCTATATGTCAGTGGTGTCAAACTCAAGGCCCGGGGGCCAAATCCGGCCCGTGACTTCATTTCCTGTGGCCCCACAAGGGCTTGCAAAGAATATAATATGTTTATTATACGGTTACATGCCGATTTACAGAAGCACGTTGCCCATAAACTACATCTCCCACAATGCGTCTCAAGTCATACTTTTTTCTTAGAATTAGATTTTTTTCCAAAATGTCACTTCCTTTTCAAAATGTCACTTCTTTTTTTTGAGTTTGACTTTTTTTCCAGAATTTGGCTTTTCTTTTTAAATCATTTAGTGACATGCGCACTGAAGAGACTTGCAATTATTTGGCCTAGACTTCTTCTTTGAGACGTAGTTAATTATAATTATTATTACCCTATCCCATAATAATCCAATGCAGAGGCAATAATGTAATATAATATACTTTTTTTTTTAATATATATTAAATATTTATATATGTATTTTTATATAGTCTTAAAGTTACAACCGGCCCGTTGAGTGCAACCATAATGCTAATGTGGCCCGCGATGAAATTTAGTTTGACACCCCTGCTATGTGTTGTTATTTGTCCATGTAATTGATTGATTTCCATTCTGACACATTTGTTGTCACTCACGTCATGATGAGAGTCTCCTCCCCAGGCTCGCCCAGCACCCCGTCCACAAACAGAGGCGTGTTGGTGAAGCTGTACTTCTTCCACTGTTGTCCTTCGTCAAAACTCAACCTGTGAACACAGACAGCCATTACACAAGGCGCCAACACTATTCCCCCCCGACTGAGTGCAGAGCTAATGACCCTGAGAGTCGTCTGACAACTTTATTTCATATTCCAAGCAGGGCTGAGGAGCTCTGCTCAGTGAACACTGATCAGCAGAAAAGCTAGACTCATTAAGGCTTAAAACACGTAAACGTGATATTGAACGGAATTGTCAAAGCAGACTTTTCCTAGTCTTGGGGGGGGATTCTAACTTGAATAACATCATCCCCCAGTACGAAGTAAATCTCATTTGCTTTTGTTTGACTAACTTAAGTCTTGAGGCTTCCTCCGAGGGAATTAGTCATGCTGTGGCAAGTGGCGTCTCTGTCATAATGACTCACCACAGGTGTCGGATGGGAAGCGGAGTGTGTTTTATTGCGACTAAGGCTCCTCCTTGGTCGAGATACAGCACTGCATACTCCTCGTCAAAGATCTGCAGCGACAGGAAGGCACAGAGAAAGAGTTTCAACTGCAGTGGCCCATTACACGATCAGGTCCAACACCACTGCACACCCACACTGTATCATTTGAGTCAGCCAAGTAATAACACACCAAACAAACACAATCAGGGTTGGGTTGTAGATGTAATAGATGTAACGGCGTTATGAAATCAGAATACAAATATTAGTAGGCCTAACTGTATTCAGCTCGCGTTATATTTGAAAAACGAGTAATCTGCTTATAGTTACTTTCGTAACCTGATATGAATACATTTTGGAATACTTATTGAAATTATTGGTGGAAATATTTCCTCAAAAAATGTAATATTCGGTCATCTATTCAAAAAAGGTGACCGAAGCAATCCTGGAAATTATAGGCCTGTCAGCCTTACAGCAGTAGTATGCAAACTCCTTGAATCCTTGGTGCGTGATGCCGTCATAGAACATCTTGACTCAAACAACCTATTATCAGACCGCCAACACGGCTTCGTCCAGGGCAGATCCTGTTCAACCCAACTCCTGGCCTGCCTTGATATATGGTCTCGTACCCTTGACGAAAGAGGAAGTCTCGATGCCATTTATTTGGATTTCCAGAAAGCATTTGATACTGTACCTCACAAAAGATTACTGAATAAGCTCTATGGGTATGGTATCCGTGGAGACATACTCACCTGGATCTCAGACTTTCTCAAAAACAGGCGACAGAGAGTCTTTGTTAACGGGAAACCATCTGGATGGTGCCCAGTTCTCAGTGGAATTCCACAAGGTAGTGTCCTGGGTCCTGCACTGTTTGTCCTCTATATCAACGACCTACCCGATAATGTGAGCTCCAGGGTCCAGATGTTTGCAGATGATACTAAAGTATTCAAGGAAATTAAGTGTAAAGAGGATGCAGAAAAACTCCAGTCAGATCTCAGAGAAATGCAAAGATGGTCCGAGTGTTGGCAGCTCAAATTCAATGCAGCAAAGTGCAAAGTAATGCACTTAGGTTTTCTGAATAAAAAATATGAGTATAATATGGGTGATAATTCAAACACTATAAACCTATCCGAGACTCAGAATGAAAAGGACCTTGGTGTGAATGTTGACAATACCCTGACATTTACTGACCATATCCGTCGGGCAAGTAACAAAGCGAATGGTATCCTAGCAATGATCCGCAGATCATACACTTATTTGGACTCTGACGTAGTACGTAGTTTATACATCTCTCTTGTACAGCCACTCCTCGAGTATGGGAATGTCGCTTGGTCCCCCATGTACAAAAAGGATGCTGAGCTCATCGAGAAAATACAGAGAAGGGCAACGAAGCTGGTTCCAGAACTAAAGGACCTACCATATCAAGAACGACTGCAAAGTCTTAAAAAAAAGATACGATCGAAGTATTCAAATATCTCCACAACATCTACAAAACATCATGCCCACTACAACGGGATTATAACACCAGGTCTCGTGGACACTGCCTCAAGTTGAAGAAACAGTACTCAAGACTGGCTATCCGCCGCAACTTTTTCAACGTGCTTGTGGTTGACTTGTGGAATGATCTGCCAGAAAGCGTTGTCACATCCAAGACGGTTAACTGTCTCAAATACCGCCTCGACCATTACCGGTCAAACATCACATTCACTTTGGACTATGTGACTGTTTCCAGCATCCATAGTAAATAAAGAATCAGTGATCTACTTATTTATTTATGACCGACTAAATGGCCTTAGGCCTGTTACAGCCGTATCCTATTGATTGATTGAATATTCATTACCGGCAGGTCTGTGTGCACTGCGCTGCAGCATGTCTGTGAGCGAGAGACAGAGAGACAGAAGAGGCTTCTCAATACTCAAATTTCCCCTCCTCAACTCCTCGACTCCTCGGTCCTCCGGTAGTGACCCGGAAATGAATTTCAGCGCGCCATTTTGAAGGACGTCTCATTTCTCTAAATGCACACCGAGGACCGAGGATCGAGCGTCGAGGAGGCTCTCTGGAGGAGCTATAACCGAGGATACACTGATGGTTCCTCCACGGCTCCTCCGCGGATGCATTTCCGGGAACGGTGGAGGCGTGACGCACGGCCGGACTTATCTCAGCCAATGACAGCTCTGCATGCATCCCCTGGATATTATTTTAGAAACTGCTCTCATCGCAACGCGATGTTTACAGTGAGAACAGCTGTGAGGCCCGTGCAGAAAGCAGAGCAGTGTGTAAAATATATATCACTCAGTATAACAGACCTACTCTCTTTATTTGCTTTAGTTTAGTAGATATCTACAAAGAGTCGATATTTTTCTAAGACCATTTAGTGCTTCACATAATAAAATACACAACGGCTGTAGCCTGATTATGCGTTAGGAGCTGTAGGTGTGTGTGGTACAGTGTCGGTGCGTGTTGTACAGTGTTTAGGTGTGTGTTGTACAGTGCGCAGATGCGGCGGACAGACAGGTCTCAGTTGGTTTGGTGTCCTCTGCTTACTTTTAATACTTGCAAATACAACTTTTGGCCCGTAATTTCAATTCCCCATTTCAGCGACCAGAGAGAGGGGGGGATATATCCAGTCTCTGATTGTGTTACATTATTATGAGAGTGCTCTCATACTTTAAATTGCATATATTTATATAAATATATTTGTGTGTGTGTGTCTGCATCTGTAGCCTGTTATTGTCTCATTATACCGCACTCTCAATGAATTCAAAGTACATATGTGGGGGAACAATGTTCAGCTGATCTAACAGAGATTATAAAATATGACAAAACACTCGACAGCTGATGCAGCTGTTGCCACGTAATAATGAACGGACGTCGCTTTAATATGACCGCTCAGAGGAGAGGAGTTCTCATTTCTTTAAACGTCTGCTGCTTCCCCTCCTCTCTCCTCGGTTCCCCTCCTCGGTCCTCCGCTCGCATCTCCTGTGGGCGGGTCTAAGTATCGAGGAGGGGAGTCGAGGAGGGGAGTCGAGGAGGGGAAATTTGAGTATTGAGAAGCCTCTAGAGAGAGAGATGCAGCGTGCCTGTGAGGCCACGCCCCCGCACACAGAACAAGGGAAAGAGTCCCCTCTCTCAGCTGGTCCTGACACTCTGTTCGTTAACCGGTTCAAACTGTGTTCTGCCTCAGGACCAGTCTGAGCCCACAACTATTAGAGTCAACCAAATTATAACACAACACACAACAAACTACCTCACTTATTGGAACACTAAATCCCAAACACAAAGTAAAATGCAATGCTATCTGGCCCTAAAAAGAAAGTACACTGTGGCAGCCTACCTGACCACAGTGACTGATGTTCAACACAGGAAGATGTTGACAAAGTACAGACTGAGTGCTCAGCCTGGCCATAGAAACAGGCAGGTACAAGAAAACATGGCTGCCAAAAGAGGAGCGATCATGCCACCAGTGTGGAGGAACTGCTGTGGAGACAGAGCAGCACTTCCTCACACAATGCCCAACTTTTGAAGCTATACGGAAACAATTATTCCCAAAACTCAATCATGAGCATCCTCAAATATTTAAAAATGAAAAACAAAAAATACTTCTCGGGAATATAAAGAGAGCTGCATTGTTGCAGGACAGTTTGTCTCTGCCTGCCACAGTCTGGGGGAATCGGAATGAGCAGATACACCAGGTCTCACATCTTATATATCTTATGTATGTATATATATATATATATATATATATATCATATACTATTTTGTATTAATGTATTATATGAATCTGTATTCCTTGTTAAAAAAAACAAAAACATGTTCTTAGCAGTTTGTTTATAACTGTTTATTTGTGTGTATTTTTGTATAGATGTTACAACTACTGTATACAAAGCTTTGGCAATACTGTGTACAGTATGTAACTATGGTCATGCTAATAATTGAATTGAATTGAAAATGGATCTCTTTCCAAATATATTGAAAGTTAGAAACGGAGATGGTTCGACAAAAAATGTGCAAGATAACGTTTATGTATCATTTCTTTGTTGTTGAAATGATGACATTTCATAACGGGATAAAATCAAAGTGAATGGCCTGCTGCTGCTGAAAGTGTGGGGCAAGTGACTGGAACAAGTTTTAAAGGTTATTACAACGTTTTAGATCATAATAATTAATAATAATTCATTGTATTTAGAGGCGCCTTTCAAAGCACCCAAGAACACTTTACAATTCATAAAATATTCTAAGGAAAGGTTTAAGACAGGACTAAAGGACTATATTCCAGAATGACACCAATATGTTGATAAGCCATTAAAACAGTAAAATAAGTTTCTCCTATACACCAACACATACCCTCATCTGTTATGGAAAAAGAAAGTATTCCAAAAGTATTCTAAAAGTAATCTGAATAGCTTTTTTAAGACACGTAACTGTATTCAGATTCGGATTACTGTCAGAGCCATGTATTCAGTATTTCAGGAACTAATTACATTTACAAAAGGCGCATTCACACAAAGGTTCATGCGAACTTAGTTCATGATCGCGTTCACACCAAAAAGAGCTGGTACTAAAATTAGTTCATGCGAACCTTTTTACCCCCTCGAAAGTCCGTGCTAGAGAGCAGGGTCTTTCGAGCGGCTCTTTTGTGAGAAAAGAGCTATATTCCTGATTGGCTGGGCGGATTGCAAACCACGCCCCGCAAAACTCCCAAAGAGTTTTGTGAAGCCGCCAATTTTATTATCCTCGCATTAGCATTATTAGCATTAGCATTAGTCCAGCGCAAAAACGCAGAGAGACTAACTTATGGCAACACAAAATAGATGAGGAGGTGTCGGCGTTCTGACGATTTACTCGGAAGGCTTCAGTAGAAGCTGCTGGGAGTCCCAGCAGCTTCTACTGAAGCCAGTCCCCAACTCCGGGGACTTCCGGCCGGGGACTTTGGGCGGCAGTATACGCCGTGAAGCGGTTTGCGGCCTGCCAGTAAGCCCAAAGCAGAAGAAGAAGAAGTGACGTCAGCGGCTTCATTTGCCTAATCCACCCCCAGGGACTTTTTCTGGTGTGAACGCGATCTGTACTTAGTTCATGCGAACTAAAGAGTTCGCATGAACTAAGTTTGCATGAACCTTTGTGGGAAAAGTACCGCAGTGTGAACGCGCCTATTGTGACCCTCCCAACCCTGAACACAATACACATCACTGTTTCGAACTTGCTGCATCAGCCTCCAAATTATTATTTTTCAATGCTGTGTTTGATTAAAAACAAGGCCCATACATTGAGAGTGCCAGGATCAAGTGAGGTAAAGGCAACCCACAGGCACTGTAGGCTGGAAGTGAATCAAATAACTCTTAACATTTAATTTTGATTATCGACCTTAAAAAGGTCTGGCTAGTGCGCAATGTTTAATAAATGGCTGTATGATGAAATCAGTGAGAGCAAGTGAGGAGGAGGAGGATATATTTAGTGAGGGGATAGGTCAGTAAGCTCATGATCGTCCATATGGTGTCTGGCTTTAATTTATTGGAAAATTAATTTATTAATTTTACATAATCGTTAAAGGAATGGTATGCTCATGACACTCATTTTTAAATAATTATCATCCGATAAAACAGACCAGTCTCTGCCAGTCTCTCTCTTTTTTTTTTTAATCCGACGACATTATCAGTGATTTTAAACTGATTATATACCGCAATAACATCAACACTGTGGGCGCCGCCATTTTCCGGACGTGGCGTAAACCATGCGTTTGGTTTTCGAGGACACGTTGATCTCCATGTTATTTACTGTAGTTTCTCTATTCAAATATGCCTCACTGTATCGCGAAATATTGCCACAATTCTGATAGGAACAATCCACGGAATGCTCGGTTCCATCTGTTGCCAAAAGGTAAGCGTAAGAAGTACATTCGGAGGCAGTGGCTAGCGAAATGTGGCCGGCCCGAACCGAGAGATTCACAGGCTCATGTATGCAGCGAACATTTCAAATTTCCGGACGACTACTCTGAGAGTATGATAAAACATAACATGGGATTTATGGAACAACCATTACTTAATGGAGATGCAGTACCATCGGTCTTTCTGGTGTCATCACCGACCAGGACACCAGTTTGGCCAGTTGAGAAATCGCCCTCTGCAAGTGTGAAGCGACGGAGCAGCAGAAGTAGTGCTCGGAGTAAGAATAAGGTATGTTATAGCGCATTTCCATTGCAGCGGCTAGCCCCGTTTTAACGTCCTTTAGCGTCCAGGCCAGGACAGTTTTTGGTGGCCTTTCCATATAGCGTAGTACCGGCTAGTGTGTATTTACCCCAGTTTTTTCCGGCCCCATAAAATCGTGATTCTATGGCCAGGGACAACGAAGCTGAGTATGCTAAACTAGAGAGGGAATCGCTAGCAAGGGTGGTACTACATGCATACATATAGTATCTTATATCATCTTCCCATTATACACACATGCATTTCCAAACATTTGGACTACCTATGTTGCAAATGTATTATCTTTTCAATTTACACACGGCATCTATTGCACGTCTGTCCGTCCTGGGAGAGGGATCCCTCCTCTGCTGCTCTCCCTGAGGTTTCTCCCATGTTCCCTTTAAACTGTGGGTTTTCTTCGGAAGTTTTTCCTTGTACGATGTGAGGGACTAAGGACAGAGGGTGTCGTATTGTCATACTGATATGTATGGCTGAATTCCCCCATCCAATCTCTTCACATTGGTCAAAACTTGTTCCTCTGCTGACGAGTCCGAACTGAAATACTCCACCATGTTTCCGTGTGTTGACAAAGTGAACGCATGGATGACGTCACGACCATCACGTGACTACTGAAAATGGTAAACATGGCGGCGGCCAGACGGAATATACAGGTCTTGATAAAAAAGAGCTAGAAAATCATTATTTACCGGGGAATATCGCTGATTTCTTCAGGGTATGGTTTAAACATAACGTTTCACTAAATACTGAAGTTTTGATTAATTATCTAATGAGTGGACCATTCCTTTAAAGTGTACAAAGTGTTTTAACCATGGATGTACAAAGATATCTGGATACAGTGTTGGAGACAGGGTGTTAATTCCAATGAAAGCTGCTCAGTAGCGCATGAAGCCAAAAGTACCCGTAGCCGTACCCATGTGCTTAAGCCCCGCCTCCAATCTGAAGTGTTATAGCAGATCTCGGCTGAGGAAAATTAATTAGGATAGAAAATAAATCTGGATTTGGCTCTTCTTGCAATTTATTTTTAGACCCTCATGGTTTTAAAAGAGCTATAAAAGTCTTTGTACTGGGGAGTTAATTTAGTCTAAAAAGAGTAAATGTGGAAAAGGTAGTTTTGGGCCCAATAGAGTGGTGCAGTGACAAGTCCTAAAACCCGGAAGTGAGTTAGCATTTGACCACAACCGGTTCCCTCGTCTCAGAGTCAATGGGATTTCTCCTTAGGATTTTGGAAAATAGCTCGAAATATGGTCTGTGGTTGACACAAATGTAAGAGACGGATCACGTTTTGATCTACGACATTAAATACATCAGCAGTGACCCCACTGGTGATTTTTGAAGAGTTTACGTGTCTGAAAAACGATGGTTGTTAACAAGTGGCCATGCGGAGTTTACTTCCGGGGAAATACGTCATCCCTGCACCACTCTATGACGTCTCAAACTGACACTAAATTGTAGTACCACTCTTTGGCCACTGCAAACATTTGATTCAACGTCCAGCACACTTCGTGGGGCTGGTCTTACCAGGATACAATTGGCACTAAAAATAAATATGAATTAACTGAATTAAAAGTATATTTATTAATATACACTTAAAATGTACAAATATGTATTGTTTTGTAGAGTTCGGTGGACCCTAATGCACTGAAAGGAACAACAAATAATTATAATTTGAGTAGTCTGGGCAAGGCAAGGCAAGACAAACACAGCTGAACAGAACTTCCTGTTGAACAATGCATCATACAAGTATTTGCTAACAACTAAACAACAACCAGAAATGCAATACAAGACAAATAAATGGATCAAACTAAATTGAAGAGGTGGCCCTAATAGGACCAGTACAGAAAAATCAAAACAGGTGGGAAAATACACAAAGACAGGAAGTAAAAGACAGACATGACACAGGGGGAGAACACTTCAAACTTAAAAATAAAACAGGAAACACATCAACTACTAGGATCATGACCCTCCTAACAACAAAAGCACTCCAATGTCAGTAAACCATGTCCATCGGAAATGTCAGAGCAGATTTGAAGTTTAAACATTTCAAATAACTTTTTCACCATATTATAAATTATAAATAACATGCAAAACAGCTGTAGCGTCATAGAACTTAAATTATTATTCCAATAAAAAAAGCACCCTCACCTGTCTCCATGTGTTTCCTGCATCTGAGGCGACGTACACACTAACGTTGGTGGAGGTGAGCTCTGCGCCGATGGTTCCTGGAGATGAGGCAAAATGCAGACAGAGGAAATTAATTCCACTTGAGATCAAATAAAATCCAAAACATTTTTAAAGAGCCTTTTAAACAGCAGTGGTAATACTGCAGGGGGCTCCAGCCTTCAGCTGCAGACTGAGGCTGTAATTACACAGCTCCAGGAGATTCACCATGTAGTACGACATTTGTCCAAAACCCCTAAATCAACCAATGAATCCAGATTACTGTTTTCATCTTTCAGCAGTTCTGACCTAAGACGAACTGTCCTAATGCAGAGCAGACTGCTGTAATTGTTGTAATTTAGCCTGTAATTGGTGCCGGTGGTTAAACACGAGGCAGGAAAGTAATGTAAGTGTTTCAGCCGTCCCCTTGTGGGAGCCCACCCTGAGAAACAGTTTGCTTAACAATCCATATATTTAGAGAAGGACCAAACTCCAGTTTAAACTCTCAATCTGTCTTGCCTCCGGTGGCTGATCTTCACAACTTACTGCAGAACTGAGGTGCGTATACATGTGAAACACACCACAGGTGCAGTACAGGTTGGTATTAAGGTTTTGTCCATATCAAGACAAACTTAGGGTTAGGGTTACTTTTGCTTGAGTTTCAGTACTCAATCTGCTGCCATAACTGTTGTCCAACATAATAGTTAATGTTATTTGAACTACAACTTAGGGTAACAGCATAAGTGTTAATGGTAATGGAAAACGATAACATTTGATTTTTTGTTTGTCCTCTTTTCCAACTTTTCTGTTGCAAGTAAACAATTTGAAACCAAAAAAACAGCTTTTAGTTTTCCTTCATTGTTCAAAGAAGCTTTAATGCCAACTTAATAAAAGTAACTTGAGTCGATGGTTTATCCCATACTGTACTTCCAATGCTTGAACCTGCTTATTCTGTGTATCGCATTGTTCAAATGAAAAATAAATAACTGGAATCTATCTTAGACTCTTTTAACGCACTCGGTACTGGTTTAGCAGGAAATTATAGCTGTGTGCTTGTGTGTGCTCCTTACGCTGCTGGTCTGGCAATGTCTAATGTTGCCGTTTCCCCACAATTCACTTGAAGTTGTTGGGTAAGTAAGTGGTGGAAACAATAGCCAAAACTAACAGAATAAGAGCCATAATGTAATATTACATTTGTCCTTACCATCCTTAAAGGTTGGAATAAGAATTGGGGCTAGGTTTAGGGTTTGCATGCATATTTTCCAAGTTCAATATAAAACAATACCAGATTTCCCCCCATAATTTATAGATTCAATAATATTAGAGATCCCACTAAATCACACAATTGTTTTTTTCCAAAATCCCTAATACCTTTTTCACCAAGGTCTAGACACCATCTCCAGACACGAGAGGCGTATGCTGATGTGTTATTGACAGTGCCGGTCCATGTGGGAATAAATATCACTGAGGTGTGAATTCACCTTAAGAACTGTTGGTCTTATATTCCTCAATTTTCTCTCCACTGAGTCAATAAGAGTCATTGCTTTGTTCCCCTGTGTCCTCAGAAACAACGATGAGATCATCATTGTTCCTGAGGGCTCCAACAAGGATTATGTAGTGCTTTGTTCTGTCATTTGCCCCTGTTCAAAGGTGAGGTGACATATGCATGTTGTCAGACGCTGTTGGAAGTCATGTCCTGATGCTGAATAAGGAAAAACAAGTGGGAATAGAAGTAAAGTGCAAAAATATGCAAACAGCCAAATGTAATTGCATAGCGTTGAAAGCAGCAGTGACATATTGGAGACATCAGTGCCAACATTTTCGACTAACTGAAGGAGGCACATTTCTTTTTGGCTTTGTGAGTCTAAGTGATTTTCGTGGTCTTTGTCTCTTCAAGTGAGCGTAACACTATCTAATGCGTCCATGGACTGGGAAAAGACACTCGATTGTGAATGTCATTGCCAATACAAACAAAAGTGCTATACCGTATGTCCTTTGTTGTTCTGAGCTGGATTCAATTCAAGCAAACTATACAATATGCCATTTTACATCTCAATTGGCTGGCTAAAGAGTCTCTGAGACTTGCCTTTTGCAGTGCTTGCTCATTTTAATACTAAAATGCAAATGGCTTCACAAAGTATAAAAAATACCATGAACACCTGCTGGAGATTGCATCTATTAATTAGTTTGTAATAAACAAAGCAAAAAGCCCAGGAAGGGTTGCAACAGGGGTTTTGTTTATTGAGAAAAAAACCCTCAGAACTCTGAGTAGACAAAGAAAAGAGAAACAACATGTCACTCAAAGAGATTCTCTCACCCACCTGACGCGACTATGATCCCCGGCGCTGAGTCCCTGCTGGCTATGTTTCCAGATGTGTAGGGATTTGCGGAGACGTGTAGATGGAGATGTAATGAACAGTACGGCTGCAGGAAAAACACATCACAGACTTATTCAAACTCTTCAAAAGATGCATGTGAATAAAACAGCTGTTGTGTAGATGCACAACCCTCCCAAGTCCCGAGTTTTATCACAAACACCATTTCCCCCATTGGCTTCTATCGCCATTCATTTTGATTGGGTTAACCTTTAACGACACCATTCTCATTACGACCCGGCAGAATGCCAGAAGTGCAGGCCATGTTGTGACTGGCTGTTTAGAGGTTTATTAAAACTCTGACATTTCCTGACAAATGAGTGTACAATATGTGTGGAGGGGCTCGGCATTCCACACAATCACTAATTGGTTTATCAAAAAAGGGCAATTGGTTTCATACATTGATAACATCGATCATACTATGATTTTGTGTTTAAATTATACAATACATTACTAATAATTTTCTTTTACTCCAAATCTTTCCTTTTATTTAATGTGTTACTTGACATTTTGAATCTTCATTTTGATAAGTACATTTAAATCATAGCACCAAGTAAATGTTAACTAAAGTAATGTGTTGACCTACAACCTGTGAAAAGCTGATCAAATGTACAGGGCAATGTGAGTAAAGGTGGGCGACGCCCCCGATGAAGTCAGAGGATTTATGTGTACACATATATCACTTAAATTAATCCTTTGTAGGCCTACTGAAGTATTCAAAAGTAAAAAAAAGGGGCTACTGTATCGACATTTTAAAATTGCATTTAAAGAAAAAGCCCTAACAAAACAGCAGGGCTCTATTTCAGTATTAACTAAAGAAAAAAAGACAGCAACAGCTGACATCAAATCTTTGCTGAGCCTGGAGATAATTATAAATAAATAACATAGCGAAAATAAATATATTGCAATGCTCAAAACAGCCAACCCAGTCTCACGGCATTTCGTGTTCACCAACACGATTTTTAATCTATTGATTCGTGTTCACCATCACGATTTGCCCCTTTTTTTCGTGTTGCACAGCACGATTTTAAAAGCAATGTATTTCTACTGGTAATGTGTTTCGTGCCTGCAGGCTGCAGCACGTCTTTTTCTCCGGTCGGGTCGTGGAAGACCGGAAGCTGTGTGGTTCATAAAAACATGTTCTTACTCAATATCAAGCCACAATTATTGCTTTTATTTTAAATCGTATAATTTCGGACTTTTGTTGCCGTCTGTGAGGAAAATAAATGGGGCTCAGAGCCTCAGGATACTGAAATCTGTATTTTTTAAATCTTTTTTTCCTTCTAATTTGTTATTCTTTTCAAAATAACACACTGTTATTTACTCACCAATAACACAAAATTATCCTTGCTTTTATTTATTGGTTTAATTCCATAATCTCGGGCTTTTTCGGCGTCCGTCAGGAACTGAATTTCAAAATAAATATAACCGGAAACAGACGTAGGCATTTCGAGCGATTACCCAAGATCCTCAGCTATGGTTTTAAGCTCGCTGATTGGATGTGTTAGCCGCAATGCATACTGGGATTTGGTGTTTATATTATATGAAATCCGGAAAACATTTAAAAGTATAAAATAATACTTAATTCCGAGTGCTCTTGCTTTTCTCTTTGAAAGTCATCACATAACGGCATTGTAATACACGGTTCGGCTGCATTACATATTACAGATCTGCCGTAGTTCTTTATTTAGAGAGCCCTGATGAGAAGACCTTTGGAAAAACTGGAAGAAATGGCGCCGAAACTGAATACTTGACGTGGATCATAAATATATCAACAATTAAACAACATCTTCAATTTCTCTTCACACAATACGTCTCCTTGCAGTTTCAACACTAATTCGGCTGCCTTTTACATTTGATCTAATTCACAGATAGGTTATATTTACACCATAACGGTGCACAGCTGATAGAAAAGGACTGTAGTTTTTAAAGATATTACTGATTTTCTTTGAATGTAAGAATGTAAATACTGAGTCTGAAATAGTATAGCAATATGCTGTAAAATGATGTGATAGCATGCATAAAACTATACATCTTCCGATGTTGTACATACACACTAATAATACAAAGTTATTATGGCTGTGTGCACCTTGTGTGCACCTCCTAGTGGTTAAAGCACGTTATTGAATTATTGTACAGAGTACATACTTTCATAGGGGGAAAGTATAAATATAGAAATATAGAATATAAAAAATCAAGAAGATACTATAAGTGATCTCTACAATAAAACAGTTTAGTGCAGGATGCACAGATATTAATAGGAGGAGGTGCAAAACAGAAAAACCTTTATTTAAACATTAAATATTAAGCCTGACAAAGTAATTAACGTCTAATATATTGCTTTCCTGCAATGTTAACTATGTTGAAGCACTTATTTTAAATGATATTATACACATTAATTATACTCTTATGTATGTAGATAGAATAAGAAATGTGCAGAATATGACAGTTTAATGGTGGAGGTACACACATATTGATAGATGTCTTGTAATGCACTGTTGAGGAACCTGTGACCCAAGTTTTTCATTCATTGCATAACTACACCGTAGTTGTGTATGATATGTCAATAAACCTTTGAAAATCTTGAAGGGGATGTGCAAAATAGCCATAATATACAGTCTTTAATTAACTATTAGTAGAGAATAACGAGTAATGAATATACTTTATTACTTGTTTCCATTCATGTCAATTGCAGATACATGTTTAGTCTTCTCAAGCACCAACTATCAAATATCTCTCCTGATTGTTGGCACTTGACAATCACCTTACCTGCATTTTACTCAGGTGTAACTAAAGTCTGATTTAAGGGTTGTTTATATTTCACATAATTAATCAGAATCTGCAAAGTAACTCAAATAAATGCAGTGGAGTAAAAATACCAGCTTAACCTCTGAATTGTAGTGGAGTAGAATTACAAAGTAGCAATGAGCTGTCATGTGGGTATATATTAATGCTGCGCATTATGGACACAAGCGATTTTCACCCATTTATTAATTATATGTTTTACATTTGATAACACCAATGTGTTTACTAATGGCAACTTCTAATTGTGGGAAAAACGAAAACGTTCAGTAGAGACGTCCCATAGAACATTTTGCGAAACACAATAGCCAGCATGTGTAGTTCTGGGGGGGTGTTCGATTCCAGTTTTGGATAGTCTGGCGTGGTTTTGTTCCATTTCACACAGCTGTTTGACGCTCTGCGTAACCTTACGGGAACTGTAGTCCTAAACGATAGCTGGGGATTATGGGTAGTGTAGTATCTTCGGCCATCCTAAACTCAGAAATGTTGACAATCGCAATGATGCTCGAAATGTCCCTTACAGGCCTACGTCTGTTTCCGGTTATTTTTATTTTGAAATTCAGTTCCTGACGGACACCAAAAAAGCCCGAGATTATGGAATTAAACCAATAAATAAAAGCAAGGATAATTGTGTGTTATTGGTGAGTAAATAACAGTGTGTTATTTTGAAAAGAATAACAAATTAGAAGGAAAAAATATTTAAACATACAGATTTCAGTATCCTGAGGCTCTGAGCCCCATTTATTTTCCTCACAGACGGCAACAAAAGTCCCAAATTATACGATTTAAAATAAAAGCAATAATTGTGGCTTGATATTGAGTAAGAACACGTTTTTATGAACCACACAGCTTCTGGTCTTCCACGACCCGACCGGAGAAAAAGACGTGCTGCAGCCTGCAGGCACGAAACACGTTACCAGTAGAAATACATTGCTTTTAAAATCGTGCTGTGCAACACGAAAAAAAGGGGCAAATCGTGATGGTGAACACGAATCAATAGATTAAAAATCGTGTTGGTGAACACGAAATGCCGTGAGACTGGGTTGAAACAGCAGCACCCAACAGTCTCTAATAAAAAAAAACATAATACAAATAAATGTATTGCAATGTTCAAAACAGCAGCATCCAATAGTCTCTAATCCCTGGATATTACATGTCACTGCATGCATGCACGGAGCACCCGTAGCACGGAGATCATCATATCATTCTGTCTTGTATTACTTGACAAAAAAAAAAAAGGCGCGGGCGCGAGCCGGCTCGTTCGCAACCGACACATCACTACAGTAGCCTACTGACATTTGAAAAAAAGCAGATGGTTCCAGTTGAAGAGAACACGGATAATATGAATACTCGTGGATTTTGAATCATGTAGGTACATTTTTGTACTTTATTAACTCTGTACATCCCTGTTAGTTTGTCAGCTTAATGTGGATATCAAACGAACGTTAGCTAACGTCAGTGTTTCAGCTTAGCAATTCAGTTAGTTAGCGTGCTAGCTAATTTTGCCTGCTTTCATGGATGCGGCACACACAACATGTAATACTTAGTGGTTTAGTGGTTGCTTCAAATTAGTCAACAGCTGTAATAGGGGGAGTTTTTCACCGACACCAACCACTAACCCTAACCCACCTGTAGTCTCAAGACACAAAGTAAGATTAACTTCGGTAAATTCGCTTTAGAGTGAAAATACGACTAGACTTGCCCAACTTTCCGATTATTTCAAGAAGTAAGAAGCTTTTCTGTCTGACACCTCTTTGTCTTTGTAGCTTAAATGGGAGGTCAGCTTATTGGACTGAATCAAAATGGCTGACCTTTCAGCATAACAGCCTCAGAGCACTCAGCTTTGACGGGCGCTGCTCTTTCTGAGCTCGGCCCCTCGTTGCTGGCGGGATCAGTCAACTCCTGTCAGGGCTGCTCTTTGATGGAATCGCACACGCACAAAAACATGTATGAACGGAGATGCTTACCAGCTCACAGTGGATGCTGTTGCCCCTCAGGTCTTTGCTCGGGGCTTGCAGGAGGCTCCAGTCTCTGCCTCTGTTGTAGGTGATGTGTGTCTTCACTTGGCTATCCATCTTTCTGTTGGCGAGGAACATCCCCTTTATTCCAGCTACCTGGGGAATTAGACAGCTCCGATTGAAAACAGACTTCACATGTCCAAAGGATACTAAGCATTTCTGTATCTTTGAGTCACAATGCAGAAAATACCCACACATGCTCAGGCTTGGGGTGTTACGAGATTACGTAATCAGGACACACAAAACGGTAACTGTATTGCCCTACAGTTACATGAAAAGGCATAAACAGCAAGAAACAGTGTTATTTTTGCGGCAAGATGCTTAATATGAAGATAAAGCTGCATCTCTAACCGTGGCCAGGTGTCAGAATAGCAAGGGTTGCATGGCAAAAGACTGCGGTTCGACCAAGCTTGATTGCAAAAGGTTAGTGTATTAGTATTCCTATTATATCAACTGCTGTTCCTGTGAATTCCAAACACATGAGTGTGATTGTTTTCTGCTTACTAAAAAGGTGTATTACATACGTTTCTATTAATATAACATCTTTAGTATTGTTAGCAACCGCCGCGGCTGAGCATTGTAGCCTCGGAGGAAGTTCCACAAACTGCAGTTCAGTGAATGACCACTAGACCACTAAAACAGAGTTAATCTTCATAGAGCCCCCATGATAAAATGCCCAACTTTACATAAGAAAGAACCATCTTTCCAAAATAAATGGTATGGTCTTTAAAGCTAATTTCTGTATTCCCGACATTTGTACAGGGGCTGAATTCTATATATACCCTAATCATGTTTTAATAGTTTGAAGGTACAGTATAAGTTAAGCATAATTAGGAGAGGACCGCCATGAGAGATAAGTGTTCAGGAAGCCAACTGCTTGCTGTATGCTCTGCTTCCTATCCAAGGCCCACTGTCATTTTACTGACAATGCCCATTCTCAATTAGCCACAAGCAGGCTTGGGGAGAAACGGGATCATGTAACTGCCTGAATTTGCATTATAGTTTTCACTTTCTTGCTTCATTTGTTCTTCTTTTATTACAGTAGGTGAACCTGTTTTCTTTAGTGTGTGTGAGCTTAACTGTATGTATTAAATTAGAATGGAGCATTTTATGTCAGCTCAGATTTTATTTCTGCTTTTTTAAACTCTAGTATGTGCTCATGTGTTTCGTTGTTGGTGTATAAACTACTGCCCAAAACAAACGGAAAGTAATCAGGTTACATTAATTTTATATTGGGATACTCAGATTAGGTTATATTTGCTTGCAGGTCACTTGTAATTGCAACAATATACCTTTTTAAATCAACCATCCTAACCCTGCAACAGCTTACCTATTCTGTATTCCCAACAAAAAACAAACACTGAGTGGGAAATGATTGACTGTATGGGAACTTTTGAGTAATCAATGCGTGCCTTAAATGAATCTGACTCCTTGTTGGAGGGCCCTAGGAATAGCTCAGGGCTACTGAATTGAGTCAGTGACAGTCGCATGAGTCGATGAAACTCCACTTTAGTAATTGACAGATACTTCAATCTCCCTTGGAGAGAGATTTAGCATATCCTACGTTTTGGGTGGCGACCCCAATCAAGGCAGTGGATTTGATTTGAACGCCAATACCACGGCAAGACATGAGCAGCATCATCAACAGCTTAATTATATGATTCAGATAGAGAGATATACTTTCAGCTAGTGCGGCTATGTCTTTAAAATCCCAATAACTAAGCTTCAACATTAGCCCCCAACACACTTTTTTTCCATTTTGGATTAGGTGCATTTTGTGAAGTAATATCTGCAGTTATTCATCAAAGAAAGAAATAATCTCAGCCTTACAAAAATCCATATCCCTGGCACAATCCCCCCTTTATACTTTTGTTAGTGTCAGCACTTTGAAGCTACTTCGTATTCACACAATGCACTGTGAAGACTGTAGGCCAGCAGCAGGGGTTGTTTCCAAAGTGACAACACAAGTACATTTCATCATCTCTGCCTCCCAGCCATAAAATATTGATCAGTGTTCATATTCAACTTGCAGGCTGAGCACCCATCAAGCACGCCTTTATTTCATAGTGTTATATAAAAAGAGTAAATTGGGCAGAAAGAACACGGCAAGAGGTTGCGTTGGGACGTTGGGGATGTGCGGTAAACTGATCAAAAACTAAACCAGAGTCATGTTTGCTTACCTCATAGAGGTCCACCATGACGTTACCCTCGTAGCCCATGCTGCTGACCACGTTCTCAAGAGCCAGGGTGTAGTACACCCCCGACGTGTCCGACACATACAGGTTGTAGGTTTCGTTCTGGTTCCACTCCTGTACTGCCGCAACCACACGGTTCTCATCTGTGCTGATCACATGCAGGTCCTGGAAGAGAGGCAACGTTAATACCAGTAGGGTATTAAAATGATACATAATGTAACAGGTTACCACAGTGTATTATAGTCCTTAAATATTCCCTTTTATTATGTTTTGCTTTATGTACAGGCTTTTAGGCATTTTTATTTTTTGCTGTCATGTAATATATGTGTTTCCTGTTTATAAGAGATGTTTGTGTTGTTTAAATGAAAATAAAGTGTAGCCATATTTTGTTTCAACAGCTAATTTTCTTTTAAATAATTTACATTTTATGTATATCATTAGAAAAAAAAGGTTGTTATAGCTTGAAATGTATTTCGTTTTTAACATGTACTGAATCTCTTAAAGCAACCCTCAATGCTCAATGTCAGCCTCATATTTTAATGGTGTGCCTCTACTGTGACATGTTTCCATGCTTTAATGATCTTATTTTCTCCTACTGCCTGTGCTGCAGCACCTCTTTTCACCCTCTGTCTGAAACCAGACTCCAGTCTCTTCTGATTGGTTAGCTGGACGGCTTGGTTGTGATTGGTCAACCTCTTAGAGATGTCTCCCCCCCTTAGTCTATCACGTACAATGTATTGGAATGTTAGTGTTACATGATGTGTGTTGGAGTGTGTGGGAGAGAAACTCCCTCTGGAGGGAAGTTTGGTATTGTAGCCTTTGCAGACCATTTACATGCCACAAACACTTCACACGGAACATCACAACTCACTGGAAAGGTAAAAAACCCAAGAGGCATGATGGGGCCTCTTTAAAATGACAAATATTCTTGTTGTATCAGGAAACTGAGCAGAATGCCGTATGTGTAATGCTGGCAAACGTAATTCTATAGTTTACTGTCAACATTGAACATAGTGTAACTTTAAATGAAAGGCACCTTCTTTTATATATAATCCTTGGAGTTTTATTTATTCCAAAATGAATAGGATATATAATCAGCTAACCGGAAAAAATAAACTCTGTGAAGTTGATTTTAATGTGCTCATTACAATCAAAAACACAATCTTTGTTTCTCAAAGTGAAATATCCAAGCTTTTACATTGTTTCCTGTGTGTTCCCCCATGCTGGGTTTAAACATAGTCAATAATCAGAATAGCCTCATCTTCTGATTTGCCCATATTTTAACTAAGAGGATACTACAATCGTTATACCTTTGTCAGGCTTATTGGGCAGAGATTATGCAGCTGAGGCCATGCTGTTTGGTTGTGCGCTTCATCTACCTCTGACTGTGCCAAAAACACCTCGCAGTGAGCCGACAGCAACCGGGGGACGCCTGGGGCTTGATTGAATAAAACATGTCTAATTGTCAATGGGGACGTGACAAGCCAGGGCCATGCCTACACTGAGCCGCACGGAATAACAATTCTGGAAACACTGTGAGAGTTACTTTTGGCCTTGATTTGCCCATAAATAACAAAGTGGGGGAGTGTCAGGCGGAGCCAGCGATGAAGTGACGCCTCACTGCAACTTCAGCGAACAGAGCTGGAAGCCTATTATCTGCCATTGATTGCATAAAAAGTCGACAAACTGCAGGATTAGCTAAATCTTAAAGAGGCCCTTTTGTGCTTTTCCCTTTCCTGTAGTGTTTTATATCGTTTTTAGTGCATATAAATGGTCTGCAAAGGCTACATTCCCCAAATTATCTCCCACACACTCAACCCCCTGCCTGGATGCCTCCATTGGCCCTTGTTTACTTCAGTTACAAATTGACATCGATAAGTAACACTTGCGCTTCTATTGGTTAGCGCTCCAACACGATGTACGTGATAGGCTAAGGGGCGGGACATTTCCGGCACATCTCTAAGCAGTTGACCACTAACATAAGTGCCAGCCAGCTAACCAATCAGAGCAGACCGGGCTATCGTGTCATTCAGATGGTGAAAAGAGGTGCTGCACATGAATGTATAAAGAGAACTGGATACAGCGTCGGAGAATGGCCCCGTTACAGTTACAGTTGCTCAGTAGCAAATGACGCACAGAATTGAGTGACTGTAGATTCAAAATGTACCCGTATCCAATGGAGCATATGCACTTGAGTTTTACTTAAACCCTGCCTCAAATCTCCCTCTCACTTGGCTCAGTCAAATTCATGTAAAGGGAAAAAAACTCTGAACTTCTCTTTTAGCGCATTTTACAACTTTAAGACCCTGATGAGGGGCTTGATGATAAGCAGTAGGAGAAAAATAAAGTACTTTTTAAACATAAATTATTTAAACATATCACAGTAGAAAAGCAAAATACAGATATGAACCTGAAAATAAGCATAATATGTTCCTTTTTCATCTTTTGTGTATTATTGGTGACCTTTGATAGGATTGGGATCAATATAATTATAATCAGGCGGTGTGTTTACCTTGGGCAGTGTGTACTTGGGTAGCTTCATTGGTGTGAAGACATCTCTTTTAGCAGACACATAGTAGATTGGCCTCCCCGCGGCTGACACCTTAAAGTGATGAAGCCGTTGAGTGAAAACATTTTGGAGACACCACAGCAACACATAAAGCTGCACTAATAGCATCTCTCCTAGAATGACCTTGGAAAATGTCCTACAAAATACTTTCTGCCTCTTACATTGCTATAATGTTGTTCACTGAGCAAACTGGACAATTACTCACCTGGACAAACACATACTCATCTTGCACCACCAGAGAATTGGGGTCAATGTAGCCCGGGAATGGTTTGCCCTTGTTGGCATCTGTGCAGTTTTGCAGCTTGCAGGTGACATACAGCGCCCCTGCTCCCACACACACACACACACACACACACACACACACACACACACGCACGCACGCACGCACGCACGCACGCACGCACGCACGCACGCACGCACTCACACACACACACACACACACACACACACACACACACACACACACACACACACACACACACACACACACACACACGTCAAGCCATGGCATCGGTGATGGTATTAGCCAGTGAAGAAAGGCAGCCTTCACCCAGAGTCAAGCGGCTTCTTTTGGCCTCCTACATTACTCGTGTCAATAAAGTGGTCCCAGTGAGGGGGGGGCGGCAGCAGAGGGGGAAGACAGATGACCGGAGAGGCCAATTGCTTTCTTTGCCTTCAATCGCAGTGCTGGATGAGAGCCTGTCCCCACACGTTAGCCTCTGCCAAATATACGTCTGCTTTGCTTGCAAGCACATGATCAATAGTGATATTCTGTGGCTGTGTGTGCGACCGTAATATCTGACACCACTGGTGTTTGCTTCGTCTGTTTGCATGATTGGCATTTCTCTATTGTGTAAGTGTTCTGACAGAACAGTGGCACTGATGCTTAATGGACTTTCTGAAAGCTAAGGAAAAACATCCAGCATTTATTCATTAAAGGGAAACTCCACCAACAGTTATCTGTACAAAAGTTAGGGTGAAAAGATACAGCTTTTAAAATGTAAGGGTCTAACTTGTTGTAGGGACTGAGGTATCCTGGTATGGATCAAGCTTTGACAACACTGAATCCTAATTTGCCAAAAATGTATAATAATATTAAAGTATACTTACAGTGTCTACATTATTATACTTGCAATAATAAAAAATAATTCAAACACACAATTTGTTTTCAGACACTCAACATTATGTTAATGATAATAATAATGTATTATAAGGTATAATCATATTATAAACATTATTAGAATTACAAAAATGAAAATAACAATGCACCCAAATCATTATTTTGACTCCGACTAATACAATAATAATAGTAATAAGAATAATATATTGTTTAATAAAAGTATAATGAATATATTTATAATAATAATAACTACATTTTTTCTAAGCATTCTTAAATTAGACTCACTTAACCAAATAGTAATGATCAACCCATAATATCCCATTATTATAGTTATTTTGTAGTATGAGCTAAATCAGTTGCTTTTAAAAGCATTCTAATATATGCATTATTTTTTCCTCCATTGTCATTGTCTGTCCCCGGACTCGACCGTTTCTGCTGTCCCCTTGCACTACTCTTTATCCGAGTTCTCTACACCACTCCCAATTCCCCTCTACTTTAGCACACTGCTCAGGATACAGTACAAAGACACGGGAAAATGGAGCTCTGAACCCGGAATTCAATTACTCACGTCCTTCAGAGATGCTGGTTTCCAGGTGAATTAAGCCCGGCTCTTTGTCCAAACCCATTTTCGACCTGAAAGGCAGACAAATGTGTTTCAGGAACATCACCACCGGTATGTTGCCTTCAGGCGGACTGTAGCAGCAACCTGACCTGATGGATTGCACTCTGCAAAGTCATACAAATGTAACTAAAGAGCGGTTAAGACAAGTGCTATGGCAGTTGTGGTAAACATCAGTTAGATATTGCCTTTTCTTCATTGTTGATGGCACTTTAAAGTGTGAGCAAAAATGACCTGGGGGTTTACTGTGTGATTTAAATGTTTATAACTCCCAGAAGGTATTTTTTCCCCCCTTAGACGAATGGAAGAAGACGTTTCCTGACGTCATTAGTAGAGGAGAAGCCATTGATTTTCCCTCTACAGTACGGATGTCCACAGATGGAATAGCATATAATCATTACGGCATTAAATATGTATTAAAAAGACTGGGGGATGAGAGGAAAGGCGAAGGCAGCACACATGGAGGGAGAGCTGGGTGAGGGAGCAGGTAGCACACGCATAAAGAGAAAAAGGAATGAAGGTTGCCTGTGTGAGGTGAATGAGGAGCAGGCACAGTGAGAGACCACTATGGCTCTTAATCATTATACTTACTGGTAGTATTAGAGATTTCCAAGATGAAACACAACTTTGAATAGGATGGTCTACTTATCCAAACTGCATTTGCATTCCCACTGAATAATCCATTCAGGTTCCAAGAACAGTGTGCGGCAGGAAAAGAATAACCCTTTGAGTAAAAGCAGCTATATGGTTTGTGGGGTTTTACCGCTAAGTGATGGGAAGCTCACTTAGCATGTAGGGTTGACAGCTTACAGTAGTGCCTCTCTGTGTGTGTACGACATTCATTTGGACAGCTGTTTGGTTTTTGAGGAGAAACGATGTCACAACAGGTGGAACAATACCCTTCTAAGAATAAGACATTCAGGCAGCTCCAGATGTTTTGTCGAGATGTGTTGTGTCATATGTGAGACATTCCACGGGTTAACTAGCTTATAGCTCAATGAGTGAAGGTTAGTTAAGCTGACCTGTGCTGCGTGACCAAGAACTGCTCAGGTTGACCAAATCAAAAATTAGCTTACGACTCTTCGCCTTCTTTGCATGTCGGGTGGCCTCATTTACGGCAGACATAAGCTCGCTCTGCAGCCTCATTACCAGGGCTAGCACCACACCTGCCACACAGTCGTGTCCCAAAATAGAACTCTGACAGCTTCTGCAGCATCAGCCCTCCAGGCTCCCTTCACTCCTGGCTGCTCAGCTTGTTACCACCAGTTAGTTATTGTATAGAGGCCAGACATGGTAGATTCCTGTGAGCTGGATACTACCTGTGGCCTGAGACCTTAGCTGAGGGAAAGACTCTAAAGCATGGAACCCTAATAGTAGATGTAACAGTTAAACGTTTTTGTAAGACTTAAAGGTCCCCTATTATAATGTTTTTCATCAATATATTATAGGTCTCAGATATATACAATTGGTTCGAAATACCAAACAGATCATCAATTGTAGCATCCCATAATCCCCTCTGTTTTCAGTGTTGATTCTCTGTCTGTTACTTTAGATCAGGGGTGTCAAACTCAAGGCCCGGGGGACAAATCCGGCCCGCGACTTCATTTTATGTGGCCCTGCAAGAGTTTGCAAAGAATATTATACGGTTACATGCCGCTTTACAGAAGCACGTTGCGAATGAACTACATGTCCCACAATCCATCTCATTTTGTGACATGCGCACTGAAGAGACTTGCAATGATTTGCCCTAGAAATGTGCCTTCAGACATAGTTAATTATGAAGTTATTACCCTATCCGATAATAATCCAATGCAGAGGCAATAATGTAATATAATACATTATTTTATATATGTTGTATATTTATATAGTCTTAAAGTTACAAACGGCCCTTTGAGTGCAACCATAATGCTAATGTGGCCCGCGATGAAATTGAGTTTGACACCCCTGCTTTAGATGAAATATGTTTGGTTAAAAAGAACACTATGGTGCCCTAGGAGGAGATTCAGGTGATGGGGGGGGGTTACTTTGGTTGGTGATTGGCTAATGGTTACACAAGCCAAAACATCGGTATGACATCATAAAGTGGCCAAGATCTTCCTGTATTGTCATACTGATATTCTGTACAAACTGTGAAGTCCACTGAGACAAATGTAACATTTGTGATATTGGGCTATATAAATAAACATTGATTGAATCTGATCAGCTCATTTTCAGACAGGTTTTTATATAAATGGATCAGGACAAAAAGTGAGCGAATATTTTTTCCTGAAACTTTCAGAATCTCTTAACACAGAGGGGACACATGTTTATGTATAGAAGACATGCAAAAGTGGATGTTGCATAATAGGTGACCGTTAATCTGAAGTGATTAAACAATAACTACAGTATGGAACAATTCAAGATACACATCGAAATAAGGCCTTGCTGAGAGGAACCACTGGATGCTTTGAATCTCTGTATACTTTGTTTCGTCTCAAAGGATAGCAAGACTCAGATTGAAGCCTCTCTCTACAGCTGAACACTGTCGGTCATATAATGTAACTGTCTGCCAAAGAGCAAGATCAAGCATGTCAGACACATGAATAATACAAATCTTAAAAACCACTCTGGCTCAGATGCTCCTCCCTTTGTGGAGAAGATGTAGTCTGTTGCAACCCTGTCTCCTAAAAATTACGTTCCCACAGAACTAAACTGCATTCTCAATTACGTTTAGCTAGAAACGTATTTTCTCCCACGTTACGTTAGTTATGAACGTATCTCAAATACGTTTATTTTCTACATATCTTCTAGAAGCATATTTTCTTCCACGTTACGTTAGTTATGAATGTAACTTAAATACGTTTATTTTCTACATATCTTTGCCATTTATTGTCTTGCTTATAATGATGATAATTAGTTATTTATAAATATCATTTTAGAGCACACCTTTGAAATCGACAATCGGGCTCGATATATGGTTAAATTAAAATCAGTAGGCGAGGCTGTAATTTCGCCAGCTGTTACTCTCATGTGCGAGGCAGAACATAATAGTTTTAACATGCCAAGAAGCTGCTGTGTCGTTTATTGCACCTCAAACATTAAAACAAATCCAGAGTTACGTGTTTCTGTACTTCCTCTAAGAAGAAAGGACAGTAACAGAAGAGCTCTGTGGCTTCAGGCTTGATCGCCGTTCAAATGACAGCGCTGGTTTCCCCAAAAGTGGGCGGGGCTGTAAAGTGAAGTAGATTTACTCTCATCTATTATTCAAAACCATTCTATTTATTCTAACGTAAATTACATGCCAGTGTTTTATCTTTTATTTATTTGTTTTTATTTTAAATCGTATAATGTCGGACTTTTTTTCCGTCTGTGAGGAAAAGAAATGGGGCTCAGAGCCTCAAAATACTGAAATCTGTATTTTTTTAAATCTTTTCCTTCTAATTTATTATTCTTTTCTAAATAACACACTGTTTACTCACACTGTTGTGTGTTATTTACTCAACAATAACACACAATTATCCTTGTTTTTATTTATTCATTTAATTCTATAATCTTGGGCTTTTTAGCCGTAAATAAAGTCACCGGAAACAGACGGGACATTTTGAGCGATACACACCACAAACCCACTAAACTGATTACCCAAGATCCTCAGCTTGAAGCTTGTTGATTGGATGTTTTAGCCGCAATGCACGATGGGATATGGTGTTGATATGATATGGAGATATGATATCCGACAACGAAAAATAAAATAATACCTAATTCAGAGTGTGCTTGCTTTTCTCTTTGGAAGTCATCACATAACGGCATTGTAATACACGGTTCGGCTGCATTACATATTACACATCTGCCGTAATTCTTTATTTATAGAGAGAGACAAACAGGAGAACTGCTGCCAAAACTGAATACTTGACGTGGATCATAAATATATCAACAATTAAACAACATCTTCAATTTCTTTTCACAAAATACGTCTCCTTGCAGTATCAATAGTAATTCGGCTGACTTTTATATTTGATCCAATTGGTATATTGGTTATATTTACACCATAACGGTGCACAGCTGATCGAAAAGGACTTGTAGTTTTTAAAGATATTACTGATTTTCTTTGAATATAAGAATCTAAATACTGAGTTGAGAGAATAGTCAGGGGATTTGGGTGATGGGAGACACATCTATGGAATCACAATTTCAATAGCTTACTATTAAATGACGGATAGCCTATGCCTTTCTGTCTGTGATGTTTTACAAATCAGATATTAATGTGTAGAAGTAAAACAAGAGAAATAGTATAGCAATATCCTGTACAATTATGTAAAAACATGAATAAAACTACACATCTTCAGATGTTATACATAAGTGTCTACACTAATAATACAAAGTTATTATTAGTATGCTGTGTGTACCTTGTGTGCACCGCCTAGTGGTTAAAGCATGTTATTGAATTATTTTTGTTGAATAATCTCATTTGATCAAAACAATATTAAGAGTACATACTTTCATAGGGGGAAAGTAGAAGGTCAATGATAGAAATATAGAATATAAAAAGTAAAGAAGATACTAAGTGATCTCTACAATAAAACAGTTTAGTGCTGGATGTACAAAGATATTAATAGGAGGATGTGCAAAACAGAAAAACGAATTAACCTTTATTAACACATTAAAAAATACTTTAGGTTAAGGTCTTCTTTTAAACAAGAAAAAAGCTCTGGGGGTATCTATCTACAGATGAATATTAAGCCTGACAAAGTACTTAACGTCTAACATATTGCTTTCCTGCAATGTTAACTATGTTGAAACACTTATTTTAAATGATATTATACACATTAATTATACTCTTATGTATGTAGATAGAATAAGAAATGTGCAGAATATGACAGTTTAATGGTGGAGGTATACAGTACACACATATTGATAGATGTCTGTTGAGGAACCTGCGACCCAAGTTGTGTATAAGATCAATACACCTTAGAAAATCTTGAAATCTTGAAAGGGATGTTCAAAATAGCCATTATACAGTTTTTAATTAACTATTAGTAGAGCATAACGAGTAATGAATATACTTTATAAAGATCTGCAGATAAATGTTTAGTCTTCTCAAGCACCAACTATCAAATATCTCTCCTGATTGTTGGCACTTGACAATCACCTTCCCTGAATTGTATTCAGGTGTAACTAAAGTCTGCTTTAAGGGTTGTTTATATTCCACATCATTAATCAGAATCTGCAAAGTAACTAAACTAAATGTAGTGGAGTAAAAATACCAGGTTAACCTCTGAATTGTAGTGGAGTAGAATTACAAAGTAACAATGAGCTGTCGTGTGGGTATATATTAATGCTGCCCATTATGGATACAAGCGATTTTCACCCATTTAGTAATTACATGTTTTAAATGTGTACACACCAATGTGTTTCCTATCGCCTAAACCTCCAGGGCTGTACACAGTTTAATAGTCAACTTCTACATTTGGGAAAAACGTCTTTTAAAACTACAATTCCCAGTAGAGACGTGCCATAGAGAACATGTTGCGAAACACAATAGCCAGCATGTGTAGTTCTGGTGGGGCGTTCGAGTCCAGTTTTGAATAGTCTGCCGTGGTTTCGTTCCATTTCAAAGAGCTTGACGCTCGGCGTAACCTCGGCGCAACATCACGGGGTTTGTCAACGGGACTGTAGTCCCAAACGATAGCTGGGGATTATGGGTAGTGTAGTGTCTTGGGCCATCCTAAATCTCGAAATGTCCCGTCTGTTTCTGGTGACTTTATTTACGGCTAAAAAGCATGCTAAAATGCCCAAGATTATAGAATTAAACGAATAAATAAAAACAAGGATAATTGTGTGCTATTGTTGAGTAAATAACAGTGTGTTATTTAGAAAAGAATAACAAATTAGAAGGAAGAGATTTTAAAAAATACAGTATTTTTTCAGTATTTTGAATCTCTAAACCCCATTTATTTTCCTCAAAGACGAGAAAAAAAGTCCGACATTATACGATTTAAAATAAAAACAAATAAATAAAAGATAAAACACTGGCATGTAATTTACGTTAGAATAAATAGAATGGTTTTGAATAATAGATGAGAGTAAATCTACTTCACTTTACAGCCCCGCCCACTTTTGGGGAAACCAGCGCTGTCATTTGAACGGCGATCAAGCCTGAAGTCACAGAGCTCTTCTGTTACTGTCCTTTCTTCTTAGAGGAAGTACAGAAACACGTAACTCTGGATTTGTTTTAATATTTGAGGTGCAATAAACGACACAGCAGCTTCTTGGCATGATCAAACTATTATGTTCTGCCTCGCACATGAGAGTAACAGCTGGCGAAATTACAGCCTCGCCTACTGATTTTAATTTAACCATATATCGAGCCCGATTGTCGATTTCAAAGGTGTGCTCTAAAATGATATTTATAAATGACTATTATCATCATTATAAGCAAGACAATAAATGGCAAAGATATGTAGAAAATAAACGTATTTCAGATACGTTCATAAGGAACGTAACCTGGGAGAAAACATGTTTCTAGAAGGTATGTAGAAAATAAACGTATTTGAGATACGTTCATAACAAACGTAACGTGGGAGTAAATACGTTTCTAGCTAAACGTAATTGAGAATGCAGTTTAGTTCTGTGGGAACGTAATTTTTAGGAGACAGGGTTGTCTGTTGAGGACATTCACAATGTCAAAAGTGCCCTTCATTTGATTAGTTTAACATAAGAGTTGTTGTCACGCAATCATTGTGTGTGTGTTAAGAACATATTTACAGTCTGTTCAAGATTCCATAAAGTGTTGTACAGTCTTTTAGTTTTGTGTCATCAGGAAGTCGTTTTCCTATGCTTTCCTAACAATGGGCCAATCCTGTGCGCATATGTAAAAATATCTTAACCTTAAAATTATAATTAATCAAATAAAAGCTGATTTATAAAAAGTGTTGCAAAAGTGCCAGAGTAATTGTCTTTATTCATGTTCATTAACATCCTAGAAGACCTTTAGTCAAAACAAGATTTGACTTAAACAATGACACATGACTAATGTCGCCTTCACATTTTGCCTGCTAGCTAAATAAACAGTGTTAGCTGTGAGGTGGTTAGAATGAAAAATGTGGCTGTTGTCTTAAGCTGTAGTGTCAGTGTGTATACGCAAACATTACCATTATTGTTACATTAGCTTACGATGCTAACCAGTTAGCTTGTCAGCAGCATTATTTTTATCATTATATTGGCAACTATGTTTCTTTTTTGTCCTACCTCAACCATAGCCAAATCCCTTCATCCCTTCACCCATCGATTCCTACAGTACATCCATTCTCCCTCACCCACATCCCTTCACCCCTACACCCATTGACCCCTTCATCCATTCATCCCTACATCCCCTCATTCCTTAATACCTTACTCCCCTCCTCCCTGCATACCTCCATCACTACTCCCTTTATTCATTCATCCTCAACTACATCGTTAACCCCATGCCCATCGACCCCCATCATCCCACACTTCCTTCAGCCCTTCATCATCATGTGTTTGTTTGTAGCCTTTATTTATCCAGGTAAAAAATCCCATTGAGATCAACGATCTCTTTTACAAGGGAGACCTGCCCCACATTGATTACACAGGTAACAGAAAACAAAAAGGACACATGCAACATAATGACAGGGGTACCATTTACAAACGTATTCACAAAGACAGGTACCAGGTATCATGCAAACCCCTTGACCACTCCACCCATCAACCCCCACATTCCCTCATCCCTTCATCCTCACCCACATAACTTCACCATCCTCATCAACCCCATCATCCATTCATCCCTACATCGGTTCAACCCTAACTCACCTTATCCCTTCAACCATACTTCCCTTCATCCCTCATGCCCTTCATCCCTTCACCCTCTGTACTCATCTCCTCTAATGCTTTCCCATTCAACTTCTGCAACATTTCTGAATGTCTTATTCTACCAGCCGAAATACGCCTTTAACCCCCCACCCAATATCCATTAATTGGACCTCCTTCATTATATCTTTAAATAACATTGCTAGTGAAAGTCCATATGTCTGTACTTACCAGTAGAAGCGATTGGGAGCCACTCTCTCGTGAACCACCTGCCATCTCCTTCCAAACTCCACCGAGCTGTAGAGCTGTAGCAAGACAACCAGACACCAGTAAGTATTCACATACCAACTCGACAGCCAATCAAATGTATACTTTTGTACAACAAATTCACACACAATGACCACCTAGCTATGAAAAGAACCATAAAGGAAGAAGCAAGGCGTTGGTAATCCTGCCCTCCACAAATGGACATTGCTGTAATAATCCTGTGAATGGGCGTGGGATAATAGGAGAGGATCCCAAGCGTGGTGGGTGTTCTCAATCCAATCACTGTTCACAAGTCAGTAAATCACTGCTCTGCTCGATTTTACTACGGGCGAAGAATGTGCGAAACATTTCGGAATACAATTAACTGTTAAAACCCCCTTATTTGTTCCAAAGGTTGTTGTGTGACTTTTGTGAAGATTGCGTTCCATCAGAATTTGAGTTTGAATTATTTTTAATAGATTAACGTATTAAATACATATTAAAAGGTTGGTTCCAACGTACCAAAACATATCAAGATAGCTTTTCCGACTTGTTGTTTCTAGCCATGCAATTCGTTTTAATTTGATTTGCCAAACATCCATTTCAATGTGATTGAGGTGAATGGAGTTCCATTTGTGGTGCTCACAGCACTAACAAATTACATTTTCAAAAATCAAAAGGAAAGTGTCTGAGCAGAAATTCTGGTTTAGCAAATCTTATTTTTGTTAAGGGCATGCCTTTGTGTGTTATTTAAAAGTCGAGAGATAACAGGAAATAATGGCATTCCAACAAATCTCAATGGCAGAGTTGTTGCGGTCATCTTCGGCTCCTTAACCCGATGCCCCAAATAAATTATTCATTTTGCATTTTGCCTACATATACTCGAAGCTGCTCAACATCCTCACTGATGTCCTTTTGTCTCCAAACAAATCTGCATTCTCTGACAAAGCACAATGATAAATCAGATTACTCTGGAGCTCACAGCTGGCATTTAATGAGGCATGAAACTTATTTCAATGTTTCGGGCTGGACTTTTATTCATTTTAAGCAAGAGCAGCCATGCATGATGTGTAAACAATCATTTATTCACAGAAAAACTCTTTGTTTATATTAATTTGTTTTCTAATTACATGTATTTACTCTATCCTGTAGGATAAAGTGCGGCCTGCATTTAAAGCATCCATGAAAACAGGATCTCCACCTTAAATCCTAACTGTTACTGGCGGCAACTCAATAATCGTCTTTTATTTTTGGAAATTCCTTATCGCGTCTTTATACTTTTTTACAACAAAAGACTGTTAATGATATTTCCTGGACAAAAATGTGCTCAAGACTTTAAATGTTCCTACACCAATTAAAATGACAGTCAAATTCATTGAGGCATGATCTGACATAATGTGAAGCACATATATTTTCCTCCCTTATCATGATTCATTGGTTCACTCCAAAGTGGGCAGATACAAACTCCAAATATGTTGTGTCTATTTCACCTGGTGTGTGTATACTGTCATGTCTAAAAGGAGAGAAACAAACGGCACGAGTGTTGACATTTCCATGACTTCCATGCCAAGCTGTGCTAAGCAGATGCAGGCAAAAGAGAGTGGGGGAGTGGGGGGATGCAGCAAATCACTTTGACTAATTATCCTCCTGCAGCGAGTTAGTATGTAGCCAAGCAAGTGACAGGGAAGAGCAGAGAGCGGGGGGCGTGGGAGGTGAGGGGGCGGAGGGTCCAAGCAGCCTTTCCAACCTCCAAAGGTCTCGCTATCAACAAATGCAACAGAACTGCCAAAAGGATAGAGAAAGAGAAGCACGTTTTCGGTGGAGACAATGTGTGCCAGATAGGGCATGGGCTGGGGAGCTGGTGGGTAGGCCCTTTTCCAATGAGGCGGTTCATGGGCCAGTTGGGAGTCGGTGCCAGATTGCGAAACAGTTTGTGTGTGTTTCAAACGCGGCAACACCAAAAACCGATTCAACTCCAGCACCAACTATCAGCTCGGCCAGCACAAAGAACAACAATCCGCATAAGTCAGGGGCTGGGGCTCGATTTACATGATCAAGAGTGCTTTGGTGGCTATGCTAATATCCTCTATATAACAAAATAAATGTTACATTATACAATCCTGTATTTACTGTGCCAAACATTGTTACTTAAAAGCGGAAGAAAATACATTTCTGAGGAAATATGCAGCAGGGGACGTGGTGAGACAGTCAGCTGTAGTTAGCAGACGGTAGGCTATACGCCAGTGGAGCGAAATCTGTACATCACTACACCGGTTGGAAAATAGCAGCATACTCTTAGCCATGTCACTCTGGAGAAGAGATTAAGTTGGAGAAGAGGTGCTTGCAATTCATCCAGGCAGCCTTCAAAAGCAACATTAGCACAGCTCTAGCGTAGTCTGTCATTGTGGTTATTGTGAGGGATAATCACCTCTCTGGCTCTAGTTGGTTGAAAAACTGGTTCTTAAGTTGTATGCAAGTTGAACCAACTGCGAACCAAACTAGCGCCAGCACGGAACTCAACTGAATTTCAGCAGAATAGGGGTAATATAGGGAGTGACCAAAAATCATGATTAGTTTGTACAACATAGCCCGTTTCACCACAACCTTCAAAATGTCTCCAAAATCTGTCCACAATTCTGTCAAAGGACGCCCTTCAGTTGGTCTTAATTCACACCCACAGAGGATGCCTTCTTCACTGCCATACCCTCAGCCTCAAACATCTTGAAAATAACAACTGCTCCCATTATGAGGATGTTTGTTGAATAGTCAACTAAACTCTAAAGTTGCTTATCTGTTGATCATCAACTAATGCTTAATGTAATCTTTAGTTGACATCTTGACTCAACAGATTATCAACAGATAGTCGACATGATCCTGTTGACTTTCAACTGACAGATTGATTTTGAGTAGTTGATTGTCAATTTTGAAGATGTTGACACAATCTACAGATAGTAAGGTTGAATTTCGATTAATAACCTGTTGCAAAAAACATGTTGACAGTCAACAGACACTTTTTGTAAAATCTATAGATCAACACTTGAGATGTACCTTATATTCTACTGGCAGTTAGTTAAATGCATGTTACTTGTCTGTTGAAACAGTGTTGTTGAATGTCAACTGATGACTTATAGAGTGTTACCGTTGATTTCAGCTCAGCATTTAATTTAATATCCCCCATGATACTTATTGACAAAAATAGCACTCTGGCCTTGAGTATAGCAAACTTATCTGTATTTTGGACCTCCTCCCAAACAGACATCAGGCAGTTCAGATTGGTGGTCACATTTCTTTACTCTAGTATTGAAAACGGCTGTGTTCTCGGCCCACTCCTGTTCATGTTGAACTGCAGACATGGAACATTCGCTGTTGTTAAGGTTTTGTATTACACCACAATCATGTACCAGATTTGAAGCAGCTATGAGACTTTCAAATTTCCTTCACAAACAACCTGACATAGTAATAACACACCTTTGCATCCTGGTGAAAAACAGCTGTGTTTTTGAGCAAAACCTAAAAAAAGTTAACTTTGACCGAGGAGCTGTAGAAGGCAAACTGACAGAAAATATTACAAACTTGGATGGTAAGTGCACAGCCGAGAACAAGTGTACAGAACAAGATTGGTACCCATCTACTGAGTGTCTATGTTATTGGGGAGAAGTGGTGCCTGCAAAGAGCCCAAATACCACCCAGTCACACCGGTACATCTTACTGCTGTCTGGCAAGACTTGTATTGTATAAGAAGTATTCACTGTCTTACCCTCACACTACAGAGCAGTTTCTTTCCTCAGGCGACAAATAAAGAACTCCAAACTCCACTAAAAGAGTTTGGTATGTTTTTATAACTGTTGTAGGATAATGAGATACAACTGTTTATCCCTTGTAACGAGCTTGGACATTTTCACATACAGTATTATACATATTGTGCTCATGCTCCCTTATTGGATATTTTCAATTTTTGTAAAAATAACTTGCGTAATGTTTACAGTATCATATATCTATATTTTTCAGTTTTGTACTGTAGTAGTTTTGTCTATTATAGAGTATACACATGTATTCAGTATTTTTATATTGTGTATTATTTAGATATTCTCTATCGATATATATAATTTCTACTGTTGATGTGTATATATTTACTGGTTATGTTTATCTTTAATTTTTTCTATTTGTATTTTTTTTATTATATTAATTTGTTTTGACTCATGTGTAATACCTGTTAACTTTCTGCTACTGTGACAAAACAATTTCGCCAATTTGGGATAAATAAAGTATATATAATCTCATCTAATCTGATCTGATTTTGTTTTACAATGCTGTGTTGCAAAATACAGACAACATGAACTCCCATTTCTCTCTGTACCCTCCTTAATTAATATAAACTATAGACATTTTATATTAATGTCTTCAGAAAAGGTTGCTACCTTCCAGGTTCACGGTCTGTAAAATGCTTTCTACTTAAATCATAATACCAAAATGACCTAATATTCTTCTATACATTCTGTGTGAAATTAGCAGAACAACTGTCAAACAATTAGAGGAAAATATTTTCATATTTTCGTGATACAAAATACAATTTAAGATGATTTTATAGGCTGTGGAAGAACTGGAATGCATACAATACTGTCAACACTGTGTGAAGACTTCTGATGCTTTAAACCCAGCTCATCATTGGTTTATCATTATCATTGGAGAGTGGGTTGAAAGCCCAGGCCCCTTTTAAAAAAAAAATGTATTCATTCACTGCATATAGTCAGTAAGTTGGAAGAGAAGCTGAATTCGAAAAACAGGTAAACTAAAGTGAAAAATGGCTGGAAACACAACTTCAAAGTTAAAGGGGACCTATCATGCAAAATGCACCTTTGTACGTCCTTTATACATGAATATATGTCCCCGGTGTTCCAGGGAACTCACCAAGTGTCAGAAAACACAACCCTCTCTATTTTCCTCCTTCGCCAAATCTCTAAAAAAGGGGCTGCAACGGATCTGAAAAAAACGGATCCAGATTTCAACACTTTTCTACGTCACAAAGAAGTGCTCTGCTTATTGGTCAACTCTCCACCTATCATGGGAATGAGCCACGGCCACGTGCATTGCCAAACCTCTCATTCGCATATAGGCTATCGGCAGGCTAAATAATCAACCCCAGTCACATCTGTGTTTTTGCCTGCTTTTGCCAGGATGTCTAAGCCAGTTAAACGTTGTGCTGTTGTTGGCTGCAAGACTCGGGACAGGGGACTGCATGCAATGCCATCAGTGGAAAACGAAAATAATCTGTGGCTAGACTTCATTTTCAAGGGACATGTGCCAGAAGACCCCGGCAGATTTCTGTTTGTGTGTTCCAAACATTTTACCACGGACATGTTTATGAACTTCTCTCAAGTCCAACACGGATATGCCTCCAAACTAATGCTAAACCCGGGATCAATACCAACCATCCGGGACCAGGCCAGTGAGGACACATCTAATTTTGAAGCTGTACGTTTTTATTTAGCGGTGTTTTTCCTGATAAAGCTATCTCTAGCTTGTATATGTAGCATGTAGCATGTAGCTTCGCCGTATCAATGTCACCTCAAACCCAAATAGTAATCTGTTAGGTGTTTATATGTTTTTGTAACATTTTATTTTATTTTGTACGCTCCGCAGTCTTTGCTTTGTCTTTTATTTTAATTATCAGGCATTTGCTAACATGTTCAGACATACTGCCGTAAAGGCGATCTGTGTGAAGGCTGTAAAGCCACGCCCTAGCCGATAACACAAGTATTTATTCTCCTATTTATTAGTATTTTGTATCCTCTAAAATCATATTGAGTAAGTTATAATAACAAACGTAATCTTCTGTAGGTAAGTGCCGTTTTTTCCAGCGTTATATGTAAAAGCTTTTGTGATTGTAGTCTGTAAAAACGATCAGATATCATCGATCTGTAAGCTAAGCTACGCTACGCTAATGAGACATGCCGTTTTTTGCAGCGTTATATGTAAAAGCTTTTGTGTGTTTACTTGTTTGCGCACATTAATATAAATGGGGGTGTGTTAGGATACAACACTGTATGTATGCGAGGGGGGACACACACCACGTGTAAAACGGAGTTAAAGCCCCGTTGGTCTGTTGTTGTTGACAAGGCCTTATCTCTAGCAACAGGCTAATTGGTGGATAGCACTCATTACAGTCAGTCTACTGAGCTCAGCCCCTCTCCAACACCTGTATTGAGTCAGAAACACAGCATGCACGTTACGGTTCAAAACTAACTCAGATTGGAAAAGGCTAAGCAAAGAGCTTTGCTAAATAGAGAGTTTTAGCCCCATCTTTTGGTATTTCAGACTATATTTATCCAAATAGTATTTTCTCATCCTGAATACTAAGTTGAGATGATTTTGTTCTAACTATGTGTTCTTCTTTACAGGCCAGCACCTCACATACTTACTAATTAGTGACAATTTGTACATCCTTTGCTATTATTTACATTTTTTTTTATCATGGCGGAAATGAAAGACTGTACCTGGCAGCCCTGCACTACAATGAAAACGCTGGGCGTGCACAAGCCACTACATCCACTGGAAACCCTCTGTATAAACTGCAGTTCCCAAAGGCCAGGAAGGGAGAATGCAGAGCAAAACCAGTAAAGACTGACCCCACATTCCGTAAGTGTTTAAAATATTTATTATACAACTATTTACAAATATAAAATAAAAAAATTAGAAAGAACTTTCAGTTTTTTACATGCATATATTAATCTAAAACACATTTTTTGTTGTGCTTTTTTTTTAACATTGCACAGGCTACGTGGCCAACTTGATGGACCTCATCTTCGACCAAGTCTTTGTGGACCCTGCACCATTATGAGCGACCTGACAGGGAGGAGGTCATCGCCAGTTATGCTACACGGTTCAATTTGGCTGCTGTCTGAACCCAACATCGCCATTTCACGGATCAGGAAACTCCCTGCGTATCCTGAGGACAACGCAGGCCGGAATCACCACTCTGATCCTGCGTCCAAGGAAGCCCCAGCACCAGCTCACAAATATTCTGTAAAAATATTTAGTGTCATTTATACAAAATACAAGTAGGCTACATTTAGTTTTTTTTTATGGGTTCAAAGAACCGTTGATTTTGACAATAAAGTTCCGAGTTGATATCAAATGTGTCGTGATTATTCATGTTTGGATGGGTAAAGAATATTCTGATTTCAAAAGCATAAGGTTGTGTGTGTGGACCTTTTTGTCGTACACATGGGTGTGTTATGCCATTGCTGTGTAGTATAATAGTACATGTACAATGACAGAATGAAAGATTGCATAAAGCCATATACACCAGTATTTATTTCCATGAACAATATTAGCATTCGTTTTACAATTTCAGTCAAAACAAACAAACCAATCACTGCTCTATTTGCCTCAACTGTAGTCTACCATGTTCAGCTCTGTAAATATTCAACGCATTCTGCAGGGAGAACACGTTTAGGCACACAGGCTCCAATCCAGGATGGTCCACCATACAGGTTACAGAGTCCTCAAGTTACTGCATCCATCTTGACACCTAGTGTGATAAACGTATATTGAATGACATAAAAATGTATTCTCTAAACCGACAACTTAGTGAAGCTATCAAAAATGTTACCTGTGGTATCTCCATGCAGCACACATTCTCCGTTCAGAAGGCATCGTGGCGCAATTTGCACAAAGAAGTCAATAACTGAGCTTTTAAAAACACATGCAACGACACACATTGCTGACAACTGAGGTGTTGTTGGAGTTATACTTTTTATCATCCTAAGTTATTGAACTTTCCAACGGTTGTTGCACGATGTTGGAAGAAAAGGACTGTAAACTATTAATAAACGCAATGAGGCCATTGTATATATGCTGAAAATATGAATGTCTCCCTTTATAAATATATATATCGCTGTTTTTGCGTCACAAACTGTACACATTGCATTCTTGCTAATTAGCCAAAATATCAACGGAATAAGGAGCAAGCATCGTAACAGAGTAAAATAAATAGTGACAACAGCTTGTCAGCTAACCATTCAGAAACGTCCTGCTGCAACCGAGATTGTTGCACCTCCACCAAAACCTCCGCTGCTTCAGGGTCAGTTTCTGGATCAAATTGATAATATGCTTGAACACATGCATTGCTCTGAGAGGACATGTTTATTCGACACTCGTAATCACAGCAAGCATGGTAACGTGACTCTCGCCGGCTCATGCCTGCTCTTCTGCAGGGGGGCGTGGTCAGCTGCTGCTCAGAATTTTCAAAGACGGGCTTGGAATAGAGCGAAAATGAGCGAAACGAGGCATGGCTAAAAAATGATCTGTTTGGTATTTTGAAAAATAAAATGTATAAATATACCTTATATAGGTATGGTCATACACTATATCATATAAATATAGCATGATAGGTCTCCTTTAATTTAGAAATGTGATGGTGTTTGTGGGTTTGGGAGTTATCGCACCACAAAAGTGTAGGAGTGTGTTAGAGGTATACATGTGTATGTGTGTGTGATAGAGGGATTTGCTGGAATGATTGTTAGATGTTCCGTCGAGTAGGGAAAGCCAAATCAGAGGCAGGGGGCGTGCTCACACACACACACACACACACACACACACACACACACACACACACACACACACACACACACACACACACACACACACACACACACACACACACACACACACACACACACACACACACACACACACACACACACACACACACACACACACACACACACACACACACTGACATCTCCTCAGCAAAGGAGAATGCTTTCATTATTCATCACAGCTGAAATATTAGACCCAAATGGGCTGAGCTGCAAGAAATGCATGTTATTAATGCAAACGGTTATTTCAAGGTTTTTTTTTTTAAACATGACCTCTCCCTTTTCTTACTTTAAGTATCTCTCTCTGCTTCAGTATTTTCAAGATACAATTATTAATGCATTTATTACACTTCGCTTAATCAATAATAAAGCTGCGTTTAAGATTGACCTCATTAACCAGTGGCGAGCCGTCAGGGCCCTCTAGGCCCTCTCTTAGGGCCTAAGATATTCTACAACATAATATTTAAAAACATTTAAAAAAATGTAATAGCCTATTTTATTTTTTTTTGTTATATTTTTCATTAGTTTTACCAAAATAACTTCATTTAATTGTATTTGAAATGACATTTCCAAATAAATAAAGCTCCTTTAGCCGTCTTTACGAGGTGAAGATAGGAGCTGATTGGTGGTCCTGCTGTAAATTCACAGAGGACCCGTTATAGTAACTGAACGAGAGAGTAATGTCAAATGACAGTACAATTGACCAATCATATCTTCCCTCTAAATTGGTGGGTTTTATTATCGCGGACTTTATGACAAGTTCCGCCCGCTGTGAAGCTTTTCTCCATCACGTTGTTTCCATAGCAACAACAACTGCCTGTCAACAGCGTAAACTTGCCTTCAAAATAAAAGCATATCCTTACAAAATAGGAAGCCAAGCCAAATTACACTTAAGACATATAAACAACTGCAACGAAAGTAACAACCACAATGCAATATCCTTTTCAATTTCAAAGAACACAAATTGGGTTATTTACAGGTGTTGTTTTGTGTGGTAGAGGGTTGCTTTCATTGATGTGTTTTGCACCCCGTGCCGTTGTTTTGATATTCCGCTGAAGTATACGTTGTGACGTAATAACTCTTTATTTATCTCTTTACTTAAATTTTTTTCGAGGGGGGGGTCAGAGGGCCTAGATATAACAGTCACGGCTCGCCACTGTCATTAACGATACCAGTAGTGGTGTGATCAAAACACATGATTATTTATCTGACCAGACATTCATTAATTTCTACAGCCAATTTTTCCCCATAAAAAATCGAAATGATGAGCACATGATTCTAAATAAAAACATATATGAATCACTGTTAAGCTGCATTCACATGTTACGCGATTTACTCTTTGTTCACCGTGAGTTCAGGAGCAGAGCCTTGCCGTGAAAACAGCCATATAATTTAAATCCATGGATACGTCCCCAGGTAGCTCGCGCCGCAACATACATGTGTCATCTGATTAGTCGAGCGTCGAAAGGTCACCAGTAAACAAGGTCAAGGTGAAACATTTTTTACTTTGGGAGCAGCGGTTGGCGACTATTTTGAGCGATGCGCAACTCCAAGGGTTGTGTTTTCTTCTAGTCAGCGGGAACACTCCAAAGAAACACATCTGCAACACCAGCGAAGAGATTTTTTACCTCTTAAATGCTGGCTCAAAACAATTCTGCGGAAATCTTTTCGGTCAGAAATTCAAAATGACGAGCCAATCATCAAGTTTAGAAGAATATGAATAGAATATATCTTTATTGTCATCACACATCAGTGCAACACAATTCATGTAAGGGTTTAGCCAGCATGCTGATGTTTTTGTTATTGTTCCTGTTCTCATTGTGTTTCTCTCATTTCAGTCTCAGCTTTCCTGCCCTTGATTGAACTCCACCTGCTTCCCTTCCCTAATTAGCCTCACCTGTGCCCCATTATCATCTCTCCCTCTGTCTATTTAGTCTGCATCCACAGTCCCTTCAGTGCCAGTTCGTCTTTGTTATTCCTAGCGTTCCAGCAGTGTTTTTCTAGTATCTGATTCCCGTGTACCGAACCTTGGATATAAAGACCTTTTTGCATCCTAATCCTCTGTCTCCGAGTCGTGCTATTGAGTCCTCCACTTGTGTTCATTCAGTCGTTACAGTACGAACTGGCCAGAACCATGGACTCAGCCGACTCTGAGAATTTGCGGTCTGCTATTCGATCCCAGGGGGCTCGTCTTAACCTACAAGATGAACAACTTACCGCTGTCTTCCAGGGAGTACGAGAATTGTCGGATCGGCAGGAGGGTTTCCAGTCATCCATCGGCAGCAAGGTTTGCCAGCTGGCAGATCAGATCCAGCAGCTGGTGGCACATCTCAATCCACAACGCTCTGCTACTCCGCTTCCAGCGTCGGATCCGGCTACAGCTCCCGGTCCTGTTCCTGCCACCATGCCGACACCGCTGCCTTCGGTTCCTCACCTCTCCAGACCAGAGCGTTTTTCCGGAGACTCGGATAACTGTCGTGCGTTCCTGGTCCAGTGTGGGTTGCACTTCGAGCTGCAAGCCGCTTCCTTCCAGTCTGAACGGGCTAAGGTAGCCTACATCGTTTCCCACCTCACCGGCAGAGCGGAGGCGTGGGCTACGGCGGAGTGGGCTCGAGATTCCCCAGTCTGTAATTCCCTGAGAGGTTTTACAGAGACTTTAAGCAAAGTATTTGATCACACAACTCCAGGCAGGGAAGCAGCGAGAGCTCTAATGGATTTACACCAGAGAGGGAGACGTGTCTCCGACTACGCCGTGGAGTTCCGCACTTTGTCTGCAGACAGCGGCTGGAATGATTCATCCCTCTTCGACGCTTTTCGCCATGGACTGTCTGGCCCCATCAAGGACCAGTTGGCTCCTCTAGAGCTTCCCTCTGACCTGGATAGTTTCATTGCTATGGCAATAAGAATTGACACTCGCCTCGTAGAGAGAGAAAGGGAGAAGTCGAGAGCTGTGTTTTCTCCGCCAGGCCAGAGAGGGCAGTCTCAGGCCAGTCCTTTTTTCTCCAAGCAGCGTTTCCAGACGACCGACTCTCCAGCGCCGCCTACTGCCCAGGAGGAACCCATGCAGTTGGGAAGAGCAAAGCTGACTCCTGAGGAGCGCCAGCGCCGCCTACGGGAGGGGAGGTGCATTTACTGCTCACAGAGGGGTCACTTTGTAGCCAGATGCCCAGTAAAAGACCAGGCTCATCAGTAAGTAGGAGGGTCCTGGTGAGTCGAACTGTTTCTTTTAGTCCCTCTCGTACTCTCACCTCTGCTCAGCTAATTACTCCTACTCAGACTTTGTCGCATGCTGCTCTAATTGACTCCGGAGCAGATGAGAGTTTCATTGATTGGAGATTAGCCAAGAGACTTGGACTTAATTTTGTTCCCCTGTTGAGGCCTCTTGTAGCAAAGGCTCTGGATGGACGTTTATTGTGCCGAGTCACTCACCGTACTCGGCCCCTTAAACTAATCATCGCTAACGGCCACACTGAATCCCTGAGTTTTCATCTTTTTAACTCTCCTTCACACCCTCTTATTTTGGGCTACCCATGGCTGGTAAAACACAATCCCCACATGGACTGGTCCACCGGGAGAGTTTTGGGTTGGCATAAGGATTGTTTGGCCACATGTTTCCCTTCTGCTCCTGCTCCAGAGAGAGCTCTGCCCTCCACCCATGTGACTGTTGCCCTAACTACTGCTGTCTCTACCCCTCTCCAAGCTGCAGCAGACTCTGATTTTCCGGATCTTAGCAGGGTGCCCACCTGTTACCGGGACCTGAAGGAGGTTTTCAATAAGACTCGTGCTTCCACCCTGCCTCCCCATCGACCCTATGACTGCTCCATTGACTTGTTCCCTGGGACCTCTCCCTCTAAGGGACATCTCTACTCCTTGTCTGGCCCCGAAAGGGAAACAATGAAGAAATACATTGACTCCTCCCTTGCTGCCGGGATAATTCGGCCTTCCTCCTCTCCGGCTGGAGCAGGCTTCTTCTTCGTCGACAAGAAGGATAAGACTCTTCGTCCATGTGTCGACTACAGAGGGCTAAATGACATTACCATAAAGAACAGGTACCCCCTTCCTCTTATCTCTTCAGCATTTGAACTATTACAGGATGCAAAGATTTTTACTAAACTTGATCTTCGAAATGCTTATCATTTGGTAAGGATAAGGGAGGGGGATGAATGGAAGACTGCTTTCAACACCCCTTGTGGCCATTACGAATACCTCGTAATGCCATTTGGGTTAACCAATGCTCCAGCTGTTTTCCAGGCTCTGGTTAATGATGTTCTCCGTGACATGCTCAACCAGTTTGTTTTTGTCTACCTCGACGACATTCTCATCTTTTCTCCGGATGAGACGACCCACATCCAACATGTCCGCCAGGTGTTGCAGCGTCTCTTGGATAATCTACTCTTTGTGAAGGCAGAGAAGTGCGAGTTCCACGTCTCCACCGTCTCTTTACTGGGATTTGTCATTTCGGAGAACAGCATTCAGATGGACCCAGGAAAGGTTAGTGCAGTCACTGAGTGGCCTACACCTTCCAATCAGAAACTCATGCAACGATTTTTGGGCTTTGCAAATTTCTACAGACGTTTCATCAGAAACTATAGTTCTGTGGCTGCCCTACTGCATGCTTTAACCTCCCCCAAAGTGAAGTTCCAATGGTCCCCCCTAGCAGAACAGGCTTTTCAGAGGCTTAAGAAGAGCTTCACTTCAGCCCCTATTCTCACGCTTCCTGATCCACTTCAGCAGTTTGTGGTCGAAGTGGACGCTTCAGATGTGGGCGTTGGGGCAGTCATCTCTCAAAGGTCAAAGAAGGACAACAAGCTCCACCCCTGTGCTTTCCTGTCTCGGAAACTCTCCCCAGCCGAGAGAAACTATGATGTGGGTAACAGGGAGCTGTTGGCAATTAAGGTGGCTTTGGAGGAGTGGCGCCACTGGCTGGAGGGAACTGAGCACCCTTTCCTAGTCTGGACCGATCATAAGAACCTTCAGTACATCAGATCTGCAAGACGCCTCAACTCCAGACAAGCCAGGTGGGCCCTATTCTTTACCCGATTCAACTTCACCCTGTCATACCGTCCCGGTTCTAAGAACGCTAAAGCTGATGCTCTATCCCGCCTGTTTGATTCCGATCCAGCTCCTCGCACTCCCTCATTAATCATTCCCCCCTCTTGTGTAGTGGGGGCAGTCACATGGGACATTGAGGAGAGGGTCAGGCAGGAGAGTGCTAATGTTTTGGTTCCCGACGGTTGCCCACAGAACCGGTTGTTTGTTCCTGACCCTCTTCTCTCACAGGTCATCCACTGGGCACATACTTCCCTCCTCTCCTGCCATCCTGGTGTTCGCCGCACCATGTTCTTCATTAAGCAGCGGTTCTGGTGGCCCTCCATGGAGAGGTCGGTCAAGGAGTACGTGGCAGCCTGTTCAGTTTGTGCCCGGAACAAGACTTCCCGTCAGCCCCCTTCTGGTCTTCTGCGCCCGCTCCCAGTGCCACATTGCCCCTGGTCTGACATCTCGTTGGATTTCGTCACAGGGTTGCCGCCGTCTCAAGGTAACACCACTATTTTGACAATTGTGGATAGATTTTCGAAGATGGTCCACTTTGTCCCGCTGCCTAAATTGCCATCTGCCAGAGAGACAGCAGAGGCAGTGTTGTTCCATGTTTTCCGTCTCCATGGTTTCCCTAGGGATGTTGTGTCAGACCGGGGCCCACAGTTTACCTCACAGTTTTGGAAGGCTTTCTGCTCACTCATCGGTGCCACAGTCAGCCTCTCTTCTGGACATCATCCGCAGTCTAACGGCCAGACGGAGCGGCTGAATCAGGAGCTTGAGACCTGTCTACGCTGCCTGGTGTCTCAGAACCCTGCCACGTGGAGCACGCATCTGATTTGGGTGGAGTACGCACACAACACTTTGCCTAGTTCTGCTACTGGTCTCTCACCTTTTCAGTGTGCCAATGGATACCAACCACCATTGTTCCCCGACCTGGAGAAGGAGGTCAGTGTTCCATCTGCACAAGCCCTCATCCGCCGATGTCATCGCACTTGGAGCCGGGCCCGCCAGGTGCTACTACGGAGTTCAGCCCGTTATAAAAGGATGGCCGATCGCCGACGTATCTCTGCTCCTGCCTACCAACCTGGACAAAGTGTGTGGCTCTCTACTCGAGACCTGCCCCTTCGAGTGGAGTCTCGCAAACTGGCTCCTCGTTTTGTGGGTCCCTTCCCGGTATCCAAGGTCATAAATCCTGTGGCAGTACGGCTTCGACTACCTCGATCCTTGAGGGCCTATCCTACATTCCATGTGTCACGCATCAAACCAGTTAAAGTGAGTCCACTGGTCCCCACCTCCAGACCCCCTCCACCCCCCCGGTTTATTGATGGTGGACCTGTATATACTGTGAAACGCCTCTTGGCAGTTCGACCTAGAGGCCGGGGACGTCAGTACCTGGTTGACTGGGAGGGCTACGGTCCTGAGGAGAGGTCATGGGTCTCCACCAGTAATGTCAGTAAGGACCTCATCCAAGACTTTCAACGTCAACATCCTGAACAACCTGGGACGTCAGGTGCCGTCCCTAGAGGGGGGGGGGTACTGTAAGGGTTTAGCCAGCATGCTGATGTTTTTGTTATTGTTCCTGTTCTCATTGTGTTTCTCTCATTTCAGTCTCAGCTTTCCTGCCCTTGATTGAACTCCACCTGCTTCCCTTCCCTAATTAGCCTCACCTGTGCCCCATTATCATCTCTCCCTCTGTCTATTTAGTCTGCATCCACAGTCCCTTCAGTGCCAGTTCGTCTTTGTTATTCCTAGCGTTCCAGCAGTGTTTTTCTAGTATCTGATTCCCGTGTACCGAACCTTGGATATAAAGACCTTTTTGCATCCTAATCCTCTGTCTCCGAGTCGTGCTATTGAGTCCTCCACTTGTGTTCATTCAGTCGTTACAATTCAGTTGGCATCTCTCAATGCAATACATAACATAAATAAGAACACATCCATAAAAACAGTGATAAAGAAGAGATAGTAGCAATAATAATCAGGGTGATCATATGCACTTTACCAGAATGTTAAAATATATAAAGCTACAATGTTTAAATAAAAATAGTTACTAAAAAATATCAGTTGATACTTAATAAAAATAAAAATAAATAAAATGGTATTTTAGGCTGCAGTCTTTTATGGGAAGTAGTGTGTTTGTATGTGTGCATGTTATAGTGCGTTTTGTGGTTGGACAGAGATGGGAGTGATGGAGGCCACAGCTCTGGGAAATAAGCTGTTCTTCAGTCTGTTGGTGCATGCTTTTATTGACCTGAACCGTCTGCCGGATGGCAGCGGTTCGAACAGTGAGTGGCTGGGGTGTGTGATGTCTCTGATGATGCTGCTGGCTTTCTTCTGCAGTCGACTTTTGTAGATGTTATCAAGGTTGGGCATCTCAGTCCCAACGATGCACTGAGCAGCCTTCACCACCCGTTGCAGGTCCTTCCACTCTGCGGCTTTGCAGCTGGTGTACCACACAGTTATGCAGCTGGACAGGGTGCTTTCAATGGTCGACCGATAGAAGTTTACCAGCAGTTTTTGTGGAAGCCTGGCCTGTCTTAGTTTCCTCAGGAAAAACAGTCTCTGCTGTGCCTTTTTCACCAGGTTTGAGGTGTTTGAGGTCCATGTTAATTTATTGTAGATGTTGACTCCAAGAAACCGTAGGTCTTCCACGCTCTCCACTGCTTCTCCATGGATGTGGAGCAGCATTCATGCATTCATGCATGAATGTTTACTCAATAACTAGATTTTAAGTCAAAGAGGAGTCATTCCAAAAGCTTTGTTTTATATACAAACATTCTCCTGTAAAAGTAAAAAATACAAAAATGTAGACTTAAGAAGTCAAAAGTGTGTTGTTTTTTTTCTTTTTTTTGTTAGGTGAAAGTCTATAGGTTACTTACGTAACCCCAGTTCTCGGAGTAACATGTAGTGAGATGTCTCACTATGGGATGCGCCTCATCGCGGAGCAAACGGAAGCATCAATCTCATTACGCCAATCCTGATTGGCTGATGATCTTGACGTCAGCGTCAGGGAATCCACCCCCTATAAGTAGCTTGTGCTACGTTGCATGCGTCATTCAAAATAAGCACCTCTTCTCGCTTCACCATAGCAAGGAGGGCCTTCTGGTGAGACATCTCACTACATGTTACTCTGAGGACTGGGGTTACGTAAGTAACCTTTAGTTCTCATTCATAACACTCCATTCGATGTCTCACTATGGGAAATTGTAGCTCCCGTATTGCTAGACAAGCTTATCTCGAAAATCACCAAACCAACCAGAACTTAACAGGTAGAGCTCTGACTCAACAAGGTGCCCAGCACTGCTCGGGCCACACTAGGAGCAGAGACATCTAGCCTGTAAAAGCGGACAAAAGTGAGCGGCGAGGACCAGCTCGCCGCTGCACAGATGTATTGGATGGAAACACCCTTGAACAAAGCCCAGGATGTAGCCAGACCACGAGTCGAATGAGCCCGCAGACCCGAAGGTGCCTGCAAACCCTGACTCGTATAGGCCAAAGCAATTGCCTCCACAATCCATTGGGAGAGCCGTTGCTTAGTAACAGGTTTGCCCTTGTGCGGGTTAGCCCAGGACACAAAGAGTTGGTTATTATGACGAAACTCTTTTGATCTGTCCATATATGTGCGTAAAGCACGGACTGGACACAGCAAATCCGGCTGCTGTTCCCTGGAGGAACACAGCGGCGGAGGAAATGCCTCAATGTCAATTGGGGTACATGAACCAACCACCTTTGGTATAAAGGCAGGGTCGGGCTTCAACAACACTCTCGTTTGCTCTGAGGTGAACTGAGTGCATGAAGGATGTACATATAGCGCATGAATGTCACTGACCCGCTTGGCGGATGCCAGGGCCAGTAACAGCACTGTCTTGAGTGACAAGTGCTTCATGTCAGCTCCTTCCAGGGGTTCAAATGGGGTCAGGTTGAGCCCATCTAAAACCACTGCCAAGTCCCATAAGGGCACCAGCGACCTGGAGACAGGGAGGAGCCTGCAAGCCCCTTTCATAAAACGGCAGACCAAAGGATGTTGGCTAGCCGTCTTACCCTCAAAGCCCACATGGCATGCAGCAATAGCAGCCAGGTACACTTTGATGGTAGAGAAAGCTCTGTGTTTATCGATCAAGTCCTGTAGAAATGATAGAATCACCCCGACAGGACATTGAAAAGAGATGTGTCCTTTTTGAAGGCACCACTCCTCAAACACCCTCCACTTACAGTCATAGAGAGACCTGGTGGAGGAAGCTCTCGCACTCTGAATAGTGTTTATCACCTTCTGAGGGAGCCCCACTGTATTCAGATTGTACCACTCACGGGCCAGGCCCATAGTGCCCAGCGGTCTGGGCGTGGGTGAAAGATCGCCCCCCCCGCCTGAGACAGTATGTCCCTGCGTAGTGGGTGCTGCCATGGCTGCCCGCCCAGCAGCTGATATATCTCCGCCAGCCCGTACATTGCGGGCCAGGGCGGAGCTATCAGGATAAGTGTGTGGCGTTGTTCCTTCACTCTGGCCAGAGTTGAGGGTAACAGAGCCAGGGGTGGGAACGCATACAGAAGGCCCGGAGGCCAATCGTGCACAAGCGCGTCCACGCCTAACGGTGCGTTTCAATCGGGCATTGAAAAGAACAGCTGACATTGAGCATGTTCTTTTGATGCGAACAGATCTACCCCGGCTCTGCCGTAACGCACCCACAGCTGACTCACATACCTTGGATGTAGAGTCCAGTCTGCAATGCATATAGTGGTGCACCTCTGGACAGTAGCTCTGCCCCGAGGTTCATCACTCCTGGTACGTGTGTCGCTCTCAGAGAGAGGAGACGTCTGCCGCTCCATAAGATCAGTTTGCGTGCCAGCATGTGTAACTGGAGAGAACGCAAACCCCCTTGGCGGTTTATACACGATATTGTGGTCGTGTTGTCTGTCCTCACGAGGACATGATGTCCTCTGAGAAAAGGCAGAAAGTGTTTTAGAGTGAGGAACACCGCTAAAAGACCGCTAGAGGTCTCTGCTCCAGAGACCCCTCACCGGACGACCTTCATAAACACCTCCCCAGCCTGTCAGACATGCGTCCGTGGTGACCACCTTCCGTGAAAGGACAGCACCCATAGGCACGCCCTGTACTAGAAAAGTTGGGTGCGGCCAGTGGCGTAGTGCTATTACGCCTATTACGCCTTTCACAGTAACCATGACGCCATGGCGCGCGACAATCCCCACCGATACTGCGCATGCGCGTGACGGTGGTGCATTCACAACCCCAGCCGGTACTGCGCATGCGCGTGACGGTGGTGCCTTCACAGCCCCAGCCGGCACTGCGCATGCACATGACGGTGGTGCCTTCACAGACCCGTCTATTATCCGCCTTTCGAGAGAGGCCGTAGCTGCTCTCAGAAGGGGAACAGTTGACGGACTGTTTATTGTTTTTATTGTTTCTCTTTTCATTTTTTTGAGCTGCGCCCTTGGCCTGAAGCCTGGATGCGTCAGCGGAAAATGGTTTATGTGAGAAACAACAACAATATTGTGACATGTGTTTTTGCAGACTTGAGGATTGTGTTGAGGCATCTCTCGAGGCAGCAGGAACACATCTAGAGCTGGGGAACCGTGGACTTCCAGCTCTGTCACAGAGGGGAGAAGGGGGGGCTGTCAGGCCGCCCGCTTCTTCTTCCTCGACTGCTGGCCGACATTCTGGGTTGGCTGCGTCTGGGCTGCAGCCGGAACCGGAGATTTTCTAGGCTAACTCGCCCTTGTCTCCAACCTGGGCTGGGGACTCGGGCGGACTGCGACCTCTGCTGTTTCGGTACTTTGAACCGAGCAGGGTTTGAGGCAGCTTGGGTGAAGGACTGCTGCTGTGAAGGCAGCGGCTGGACCCTTCGAGGGAGGCAGAGGTGGAGGGCCTCGTCCTCCTTCTTTTTCGACTCGCATCTCCTCTGCATGGAGGCGAGAGCGGAGCCGAAAATCCCCTCGGGAACGATGGGCATGTCTAGCACATCCTCCTTTTCCCGGTCTGGGAGGTTGGTGAGGTTGAGCCATCTAGCTCTTTCCTGCACCACCATGATCCCCATTGCCTTGCCAGACATTTGTCTTCGTGTTCAACGCTGCGCCGTCCAGGCCACGGCCTGGACGGCGCAGCGTTGAACACGAAGACAAATGTCTGTGATCGCGGCCATTTCGTCCAGAACGGCCGGTCCATGATTACTTGACACATCCTCACAGAGCTCCGCTTGGTATGCGGTTAGCAGCGAGGAAACGTTCAAAGCCCTGGTGGACAATGCTGCGGCTCGGTAGGACCGTTCAGTCATGGTCGACTGGAATCGGTCCGCCTTCGCTGGCAGTGTGGGGTTCCTGCTTGGTGACGGGACCAGCCTCGGTAGGAGGTGGGCATGGGCGGTATGCGGAGCAGGCCGAGCCTCTCCATACCGTCACAGTCTAGGGAGGAGGCACCCTGGATTGGGGCCGTGTTGCTAAAAGGCTGGTCTCTCCACGAGACGGACACCTCATCCAACATCTCCGGGAAGACCGGAAGGAGTTGCCTCTTTGTCCTCGTTGCTTGAGGAAAATGTTTCCCCTCGTAACGGGACCTGGAGGTCTCCTTGGCCATTTCGGGCCACGGGATGTCTAGTCTGGACGCGGCACGCTGACACACGGCCTGCAGGTCCATGCTCAGACAGGGCGAAGCTGGTGTGCTATCGCCCGGGAGAGCAGCCATCGCTCCCGGCTTTGCGGCCTGAGCCGATGACATGAAGATATCGTCTTCTTGCTCATCCGAATCAGACAGGAGGAACTCAGAGGCACCCTCTTCGTCCTCCATATAATCCAATTCCAGGACATCCTCCACGGGCGAAACCATGGTGAGGTCCAGCTTGGTAAACCGTGGGGCTCCGTTCCCGCGTCTCTTGCCGCCACCGGGTCCCAGTCTGACACGGCGCGGGACTCCGGTTCTGCAGCTGCCGCTGTTGATGAGCCCCAGACCGACACAGTGCGGGGCTCAATCTCTGCAACGGAAGCCCCCGCGTCTTGATTGCCAGCCGGCAAATCAACGGACATGAGGGGGTCCTGTCCTGACAAGCTAGCTTGACATGCTAACCGTCGGCGGAGGCTCTTTACGGTGAAGCGGGCACAATGCCCGCACGAGCCAGGGTTGTCAATAGCCTCCTGGGCGTGTTCCAGCCCGAGGCAGGACGAGCAGACCTGGTGTGAGTCTGTGCCTGATATTTTCAACCCGCAGCCGCAGAGCCGAGCCTCCGACTTCCTGACTCCTCTGGTGTGAGGGAGAGAGGCGTCCATCTTGTTCGCCGCGTGGCGTGAAGAGGACCCGCTCGTAACAGGTATCCGGAGAAAAAAAGAACGGTGTAGATCTTTTTTTCTCAAAGTATAGTAACTGGTGTGTTAATATTTTTTAATCTTTTCGTCCTCGCTACCGTGGTGTCGGTAGCGAGGGAAAGCAAGCTAGCAACAGGTGTGTTGTTAGCTTGAAAAAAAAATCAAAACATTACCTTAATTTCCGAGGAAAGAAACGGCGAGGTCGATTATAATACTAACTGGTGTGTTAGCATTAACAGTCTTCTTGCAAAGCAGAAGAGTAGCCGGCGAGCGCCCGTCGACCGAAAGTTAGCTTTGGGTTCAGTCTGTGGACTGTTATGCTAGCCCGGCTACCATCGAGATGTGCTCTGAAGCGAGAAGAGGTGTTTGAATGATGCATGCGACGTAGCACAAGCTACTTATAGGGGGTGGATTCTCTGATGCTGACGTCAAGATAACCAGCCAATCAGGATTGGCGTAATGAGATTGATGCTTCTGTTTGCTCCGCGATGAGGCGCATCCCATAGTGAGACATCGAACGGAGTGTTATCAATGAGAACTGTATCAGTAATCTTTTTTTTCAACATGAATTATACAATCCATGTGTTTCCAACTCTCTCCAAAATGGACTTCATGAACTGACTGTGCTTTGAGTGCTTTGCATCTGAATCAACACTCAGCTCCTTATGATCCCTTTCAACAGGCTTTGGGAGAAATGGACATGTAACATTTACATCTAACGGGATTACGTAATCAGGATGGAAAAAAACGTAACTGTATTCCCCCACAGTTACAAAAAACGATAACAATCAGATTGCTGTTATTTTTCTGAATTGGGGAATACTAGCAGGATTACTGTTCTGTAGTAATACTTTAAGTGTGAAACTATACGCCTACAGCCTAATTTGTTTAATGAAAGAATAAATAATAAAAATATATATATATATATATATATCTGAGAAGAGGACACTAAAGCTAAATATCTTGGTTTCTTCTGTTCTTAGGCTACAATGTTCTGTTGTCTTACATAATACACCTCTAACCTTTTGATCGTGGCTGTAAGCCAGGATCCAGTCCTCCTGCTCAGGGTGGAAGAGCAGGCTGAGGATGTAGAAGTTGAGGCGGTACTTCTGGTAGGTCGCTCCTTCATCAGAGCTGATCAGCAGACTGCTCTCCACTTCTGGATCAGTCAGCAGCATGATCTGAAGAGAAGAAGAAGGACAGATTAGTTTTCAGTAATAAAGAGGCACTTTTATTCTTCTTTTTTTTCTTTTCCCACTCATGCAGTGTGTTACATTGGGTTTAGTGCATGCTAAGGCTAACATCCCAAAGTTTCTTCCAAGGCAGTTTCTCTCCCACACACACCTACCCCCACAACACATTGTTCATGATAGGCTTAGGGGCAGGACATCTCTAAGCGGTTGACCAATCACAACAAGCAGTATGAGGAAAATAAAAACGTTTTTGAACATTAAAGCATGGAAACATGTCACAGGAGACGCACTAAATACAATATTGAACCTGAAAATGAGCACAATGTGCTCTTTAACCGAAGCAAAGTCGGTCGTAAAAAAATAAAAATACAGAGAGGCTGATTATATTTGTAATGTAAAGCGTATTATTGCAACTGAGGCAGCTTATAAGCATCTGGGTAACATGTCATTGACAGTAAGACTTCAACTGATGATGCCATAGATAAAATAATAAGTTGTTTCTGTTAGGCTTGATGATATAATCAGTGTGGTAAATCATGTAGCAAATGTGTGTGCGCGTTTTTTATTCTGTGTGGGCCCCTCATCATTCACATTTTTGCTGTTTCTCTCTCTCCATTCTCTCTCTGCCAATGCTCAATCAGGCCTAGCAAGCACTAATTTCCCATGAGCTTCTTTCTTTTGTTAGAGGTCCCACATATTTGCCAAATTCTCGTGCAATTCTCGCACGGTCTACAGAAGAAAAATCACAATTTCAAATAGAAATCTCCAGGTAATATCCGATGCGGACATAATTGAATCAGTGGACCTTGTCAATAGGAGAATGTACAGTAGCAGAGATGCTTGTGGAAATGTGCTCCTGAGTAAAGTCTATAACCAACATTCCCCCACGGTGTAACCCCCATTAAAAATGCATGATGACTAAGGTGCAACATATAGATGTTTAGCAATCAGCTCATAACAGACAAAGGCCCGGTCAGCATCTTTTATTGTTAGTCACACTCCAGGGGTGTAATTTCCACAGCCAGTGGCGTTGTTCGGCCCACCCCACCACTTTTAATATTTCAGGGTTATTATCTCACTACATTCTCTATTTAAATGATTCTGTGACTGTTTTGCCACCATAGTCAAGACTAGAGAAAGGAGTATTTTGCACACACAAGCTGCCCTATATCTCTGAAAAGACAGAGAGAGAGAGAGAGAGAGAGAGAGAGAGAGAGAGAGAGAGAGAGAGAGAGAGAGAGAGAGAGAGAGAGAGAGAGAGAGAGACACTCAGTTTATAAGGAAATTATGAAGAGGAACAAATTAAATGATTTGAAAATGATATCTATGTAGGCGCTGATGCTGTTGGCGGTTCTAGTGTTAACAGACATTTAAATTAAATATGTGTAATGGCAAATGCCATATATGATTTCTGGAATTCTGCTATATTGTCTGCAGTTCTAGGGTTAATATGAATCTAATATGATTGTCATTGTTCTAAATTAGATTTCAAATGATTAACTGTGTATGTAATGAAGATCATAGTGTGGGTTAAATCCATTTTCATAACCACTGTCTTTTAACTGATTTAAATGTGGAAACTGAGCTTATTCACCAGCATTTCGTATGACTTGACTTGACTCGCTTGACCTGAGCAATGACTTGACTTGCTTGACTCTCACCACAGTGACTTGGGACTTGCTTGATACTTGTAGGTCAAGACTTGAGACTTGCTCATGACTTGCACATGTAGGACTTACTCCCACCTCTGCTAGATTGTATACCTCAGTAAACTTTTTCCTGATAAGTTTATGGTCTCAATAGAGTCTAAGAGTCTTCTTAAAAATGGCACAATGGTCATTTTGTACATTATGGTCCAATTTAGAGTCAAATGAACGATACAGAGTACGCTTTAGAGCGTGTCCACCTTGTGATTGGAGTTCTACTATGGCATTGTCTAGTTTGCTAATAGTCAGATTTAATTTTTCTTTTGGGAGTTTTTTGTCTTTTGGAGTTCTTTTTCAATTTAAACCTCAAGGCAATCAGATTTAAACTCAAAACATGTCATGTTCTGCCCCAGGGGGCCTTAAATAAAAAACAATAACAAAATAATGAGTTTGTTAGAGAGCCGCTGTGATCTCCCTCTGTATAATGTGCACTACACAAGGCATATGCTCATATGGAAGTATTATTCGTTCCTACAGTGATGAACCTTTCCACTATCTTTCACTCCTGTGTAACTTCAACGAACGGACGCATGGTTCGACAACATTTCTTCCCTCCGTTTTTTGCCACACCTAGAGCAAATGAGTGCAGAACATGTGTCATGGTGTGTCATGGTATTTAAGGCCCTGCCACACCAAACTGACACCGAAGAACACGTCCTGACAGACCCGACTGATGTGTCGCCTGCGTCTTGGCCAAAAAGTCGCACTGGAACACACCGCAAAGATTTCAGCCGACGGCCAAGTAGCACGTACGCACTGCGCATGCGTGAGTGGCAATAACTCTCCTTACCAGCAGGCGGCGGTAGTGTGTATTCGTCATTCAAAAGAGGCAACCGGAAGACAGACTGCATGACACATACAAACAACAAATAGCGTGTGCGTTCCATTTTCACTCTCGTCCATCACATACTGTTTCACATACTGTTTCACATAGCGACTTATAATCGTATAATTCTTGCGTCCAGGTCGGATGAAACCAATCTGAGTAAGGCGATAGGACGCTCATCGGCCGCCAGACATCTATCAACGGCCGAAATCGGCTTGGTGTTTCAAGGCCTTTAGACTTAGTTAGTGATGGTTCCTACTGGTGTCTAGTGGTTTCCAGTCAGTGCAATACATGTAGCAATTACAGGCCACTACAAGAGCTAGTGCTGGAGTTCAGTCGCTACACAGAGGCTTACATGCGCTATCGAGATGGCCTTTGGCATGACAACCTCTGTGAGCCTATTATATCATCAGACAGCCGTGAGAAAAATAATACACACTCCTCTCACAGTCAATATCCTGCTCAGTATGGCAGCATACAGCAAAGTGTTTCTGCTATCTCATGCTAGTGAGTCATTTGTCAGCACTCACTTGGGTAATGGCAGTTACTACAAATAGCAGTTCATCAATCACAAAAGGCAGATACAATGCCACATGCGTGAGCCCCATGCTGACCAATCCAATCAAATGCACTCAAACGCTGTCTGAACTACAAATCCCAATTAACGTTGTGCTCACTCCCTGGAACTCAGCTGGAATAGTAGACAACTTAAAATGTACTGATGTTTGTGTTGGTCACTGGTGGGTTACAGACGCACAGTATGATATTATTTGGCCTAATACAGAAATCTGTATACCACTTAAATACATTGAAATATAAAGATTCATACACCATGGTGACTAAATATGGAGATTGCTACATTCTGAAGCAAAATGTATGCTTTTTCTATGTATATACCTTTTATTAAATCTTTTCAAGATCAAATGCTACAATATGGAACGGATTCCTGTAGCATAATCTTTTTCAGTTCCAGGAAAATATGGTGCAGAAGCTATTTAAGTTTAAATGTAATTTGTTAATCATGTTTTGTAACTGTTTTTTTTTTTTTCAGTTTTAGTTTCCTCCCAAAGCAAAATCAAAAATGGCCTGAGTATAACAATGTGGTTAAGATCAGTCATCTAAGTGCTTCCTCGAAATATAGCAGTCCTATCAATAACACTTTTCTCATCAGCACTGAATAAGTAAAGAATCCACACTTGCACAATTAAAGTAGTAAAGTAACATGTAAGCCAGTGAAACTGCGTGTGTGTGTGTGTGTGTGTGTGTGTGTGTGTGTGTGTGTGTGTGTGTGTGTGTGTGTGAAACTTTAAATTATGAGGCCAAAAAGGTTGAAAATGACAAAGGTTAATGAAGCGTATACGTGCCAGCTGGAGGACAGTTTAGATATGTGTAAGGAATACTTGAGTTCATTCCGCCAATGCAGTACCGTAAATAGTCCAAGATAGAATATTAATGAAATTAGCCTCATACCTTCCATCTCACACAGTCACACAGTAATTGGATTCTGACTCCTCTAAATCTATGCCTGAATTCCCACCGTGCAATACATTAATTTGTTTATGTTGTTAGACTTTATGAGTGTTCAGATTGGAAAAGGCTATACAAAGTGGACCAATTAAAATAGTTGAGATTTAAACTCTCTTGGGAGGTCAATTTTCTCGCTTCTCCATGAGAACTACTTAGTTGGGAATTATTTAATACAAGTTCATAAACTGGTTTTAGCTCATTTGATTAATTTGACTGAGGTTACAGTTTTGAACTGGGATTGATAGAATGAGCACGAGTCAGTGCTGTTTTGTATTTAAAATATTTATTTGCCAGCTGAATGAAAACTTGGAGGGTCAGGGCCAGTTTATCCTATAATCTGAGTAGCACTTTCTCCATGTTTGTCAGCAACTGTTCGTTTTAGAACTCCTGTTGAAGCATGCAAGTGTACAGTATGTTCCAACACTTTTTACAGCCATTATGACATGTTGCCTCTATTCTCTGATCCAATGTTTCAAGTTGAATGTTTCTCAAAGAGCCAGTGACAGATAAGGTAGGGGGATACAATGAAATAAAAGACTGATCAATTTGCCAAACTATTTATGTAATGGGATTAAGGGTTATTTTTTTTTATAAATAATCCTTCAAACTATAAAGGCAACAGTGGATTATCCCACAGACATACCAGCAGAGGCTGAGGGGAAATAAAGATCAGACTCTGGGTTGTTCTTAGAGAAGTAAGTTAAAACAGAAAGGCATCATTTGGAGTTTATTGAGGGACAATTCTTAGCCAATGGCCTCCATGCGCCCATCCATCCATCCATATTCTCCCGCTTATCCGTGGTCGGGTCACAGAGGTATAAGTTCCAGTCGAGTGCCCCAAACTTCCCTTTCCCTGGCCACATTAACCAGCTCTGACTGCGGATTCTAATGCTCCCAGGCCAGTGTTGAGATATAATCCCTCCACCTGGTCCTGTATCTGCCCCACAGTCCTGCAGCTAGACGCACCTGGAACACCTCCCTATGAAAGCGACCAGGTTGCATCCTTACTAGGTGCCAGAACCACCTAAATTGGGTTAGCAATGTAGCAGCAACTGTACTCTGAGTCCCTAAGGAATGGTGGAACTTCTCACCTCATCCCCAGGGAGATGCTAGCCACCCTCCAGAGAAAAACCTGTTATTTGTCATTACCTATCCTTAATTACCATAGGTGAGATTAGGAGTGAAGGTGGACCGGTAGATTTGCCTTCGGGCTAGTTCTCATTTCATCACAGCGATTGCAGTCTCCCTCCCACTGCCCACCTTATGCTCCATTGTAGGGACGGGTGGCGCAGTGGTCTGTGCGTTTGATCATCAGATCAAGGGGGCGTTGGGGAACTCCAGTTCGAAACCCGCTCCCGCCCCACTGCGTCAGGCCTTTATGTCCTTGGGCAAGACACTTCACCCGAATTTGCTCCTGTGGGTATTGTCCACAGTAGATGACCATTACATGTATGATCTGTATTTGTAAAGCGCTTTGAGAGTCTTTGATAAAGCGCTATAATAAATATAAGGATTATTATTGTACCCTGATTCTTGAACAAGACGGAGAGATACTTGAACTCCTTCACTTGGGGTAAGGACCGATGGCCTAGACGTTGTTGATTATGGTTATGCTGAATAGGACATTAGTAAGTGTTTTATGGTGAGTTGACGTTCTAATGGTATGCATGCACTAGCTAATGGTACACGTGAACAGTGTTATTTCTACACTTTGGTATTATGAAATTACTTCAGTAAAAGCTGTAAATACTTTGTCCACTATTGCAATTATGAACTGGCGGCGATGCAATTACCGCTCATCGTCAAAGAGTTTGTTGAAGTTGTATCCTGAATCCACTGGTTTTGAGTCTTGCAATTGAAGCTAAAGGGCAGTAAAAGGTGAGCAGGTCTAGCCAGGAGAGAGTTAAGTACTCACAGGAGGTTGATAAATGTCAGTAGAAACATGAGCAGCAGCGGCTAAAGGTCTCAACATCTCCCGGTGTCACTGCCAACCCATTCGCCAAGAACCCAGAGAAAACTAAAAATAAGTTCACCAAGAAACCACTGCAATGCCAAACTGTGTGTACTCGATCAAAACCATTATTCCCAACAGTTATTTGTTTTTTTATTTTATTATTTCTTTGTGATTTGGAGTGAAGGTAGGAACATTTGTCTTGTCTCAAATGTAATATGAGAAGATTAAGATGCAATTGGTGTGTGAAACTTTTTTTTTATAAAATGGGATGGAGAGCAGTGATTCTAATAAACATTACGTTTGCAGAGGCTTTGCCTAAAATTACATTACTGTGCCTTAAAAAGAATGGGAGAAATGCTGCCCAATCACAGGTGTTGTGTTATCTGCAAGCTTTTTTTGTAGACATCGAAGCTCTGATAAAGCTCTGCGTGCGTTCAATCAGCGAGACTACTTTTATTAAGTCTCAATACCGTGTTTCACTCTTTTAAATGCTTCTGATCAGTTGATTATGGGCATCCAATCCTTTAGTTAACCTGTTAAGCCATGAGCCTGTTTTTCAGGTCTCAGGCTCGAAAATAACATTCCCAGAACAACTAACTATAACTTCACTTCTAAAAGGGGAAAATTAATAATCTTTTCTCTCAAAGCAATGATAAACCTGTGAGTTGGATGTAAAAAAGTCAGAATCAATATAGACTTTTTTTATTTTAAAGTAAATTCAGATTGAACATAGTAAAACAATGTAAATTATAGTTTCCGTCAAAAAAACAAACCATTACTTATAGTGAAAATAACCCTTAAATGATGGGATAGTAGACTAAAGCTTTATGAATCCAAACTATAATATATAATAAGTACCCTGTATCAAGATTGATGCAAAACAAGTGACAATTGAGCTTTTTAGAGAGGTTTAGCAAAAAACCCACTTCTGGGCTCATTTGGGTGCATTTTCCATATCTCTGGAACCCATCGGCCGATTTTGATGATTGACACCTCCTTTTAACCGTTAGAGCCAGTAGAATCGAGGGGAAGTTCCTAAAATCCATCTAAACTTTACCCATTGGTGAATAGAGTGATGCGCAGCCAGAATGCCCAAAACCGGAAGCTGCTATAGCTATCATAGCAGATATGAAAACTCAGTTTTTTCCATAAATATGACGATGGATTATCAGTAATCATTTCAAAGTGACACAGACACATTGGATAAACCTATGGATTAACCTTCAGCAGCATTTTTATCGTTTTAATGCCATTGAACACAACTTTTGATCAGAAAAACAGCAAAGGTTAGACTATTTGCCGTTTTTGTTCCGTAAAGCTACGTCGTGTGATGTCTGGGTTTGCTTCCCCAGCCGGGGGCATCCGGGCTAAACAGGTGAACCAACAATATTTCACCACAAATCACTGTGCTGCAATCAAACTTTAAATCTGTATTTCTCTCTCCTGCTGTGAGCTGTCTTTTCACGCAACATTGACCTCTAGCCAACAGATCCATTGCCCCGGTGGAGCTCTTCAGAACTCCCATCCTCAACAAATGCAGTTATTTAAAAACCTCTTCTTCCAATTATTCTACAATCCAGAACTTGTTAATGTGAGCGCGATGGCGAGTGCAATGTAAGCGATATATCATTTGCACTTGTGAGTAGGAAATACAATGAATAACGTTGCTTCCTACATCACTCATAAGATATACGTTACCATGATAGGGTCCGATTGCCAAAGACTATTCACATCTCTGACATGGCATATGTCGATAAACATTATTTTATAAAAAAAAATGATTCCCTCTTTATTGAAATGCGTGTAATGGTAGCCCAAATACATGTACTTGGGCACCTGCATAGTCAACGACATATCTGCAGCAGCTTTGTGTGCAGACAATCAAACTGTACTGGAAAGCCTTGAAGTGATAATAAGAGAAGTGATAAACAATGTCCTTCAGCTGATACCTATAGATGACATCCTCAGATCTGATTATTCTTTGCAGACCAGATCTGTTGGAAGTGTGCAGCAATGCTGATGAGAAGTTCTATCAGGAAAAATATATATGCACTTTAAGGTGAGACTCAGTAAAAGTAAGTGCAATTTAGGACTTAGGACGTGTGCAGTACAGTTAATACCTTCTGATGTCAAATACACTGGTGAAGACCTCATTGTATGATGTTTATGTTTATGTCACTGATGTATTAGTTTAATACCACTACTTGTATCTACTGTCAGCTGCCACTAGATAAAATTGTTTAAACGTAGCTAATGCTAACAGTCATAAGGGTAGACTGGTAGTATAACTTAAGAGTTAATTGCGAGGGTATCCATGCATATCCATGTACAGTTTCTGCATTGACAGCACGTATAAAATCTAATCTCCCCATTAATATTCATGACAAATGCTACCTATCAAAGTCCATCGATGCTACGTGACTCCAAGTGAAGGACATGAAAGTAAAGATAGTTGATACACATTTTCATAATTATGACTTCTCTTCTGCCCGCTGCATCGACCAGGTGCTTTCAACTGTTTGATCCGACTTATCAAACTCAACTACTGTCTCTTGATCGGAGGCATTTAAGCCCCGGCTAATTGAATGCTGCCTGACATTTTAGCTAACGCAAAGCCCTGCCAGACCTGACAAACAGTAACATGTCAGTTTCCGTCTTCCAGGATAATTGGGTTTCCATCTCAGCTACAGCTGCCCCTTATGGCTGTACATAAGTTTGAAGGCGTGTATGAGTAATGCAGATTTACAGATCCTTTACTCGTGAATGAACAAAAACAAGACAAACATTTAGATAATTAACCGGCAGCTTCCCACTTTAGACATCTTTATCCGCTTTGAGCTATGGAAATAATGAATTATTTACAGTGGCCATAAATAAATCACATACCAGCATATGCCATTGTGTGGATGTATTTAGACTTTATGTTAGCAATACTTTAAGAGGGGGAAACCAGGTCCCTTATCCTGGCAGGTGCATTGAATTGTTTAGCTTTCACTCCTGCTGAGAAAGTGGGTTATGTCCCGTAAAGGCGTAAAAGAATAACGATGGAATCCCACTGCTCACCTAGAGTTACCCATCCCATGTTCTTTACAACCCCTGTTCCCTCTTCCATCTCCGTGTCTCACACTCTGTCATCCCGTCTCCGTCTCCCCCCCCCATCTCTCTGTCCATCTGTATGTGTGTCTATCGGCCTGTCTCTCCTCCTCTGCCGCTGTGTCTTCTTCCCTCTCTGCTCATTGCATAGCCATTTGGAGACTGTGCCTCAGGGCTGACAGATGTTGTCCCCCCCTCTAAGCACCACCAACCCCCCCCGCCCCCCCTACACCACCACCTCGAACGGAACCATCATATGTTAGCTTGTCCTCGATTGCGCGACCACCGCTGTGAGCGCACTGTTCCGGCCAGCAAAGCATGTCTGATTCACTGTGATTCATTTGGCATGCAGTGTGTCCTTAAAAAGCTGCTGGACATTCTAAGTACAATTTCCCTGCTTTGCCCCTCCACAATGTGAAGTTAAAGCATGTGTTGATATCTTTATGTAATTATTGCACCAGGTGGTATTGCTGCAGGTGTGTAAGCATGTGCCTTCATTACTCTTGACCTGTTTCATCAGGAACTCCAGAATGTTGCTGTTAGCTGGCTGATGCAGCATTTTGTGTTAGACTCTGTTCAAAGTTCCAACAAATGTATTATTTTATTTTACATAAATAAACTGCAATGTTCATTCCTTTAGTCTTGAGGGGTAATATCTCTCCTGATTTGTAGTCATTGAAAATGCAGTACATCTGTTCAGATGACAACAAATCTTAGCTGAATTACAGTTTAAAGTGATCCATTAGCTGATATGATAGAAATCTAAAAAGTTGTTTTTCTGATGAACGCAGTCATCCGGAAGGATTTATTTCCCAACCATTTCCCTTAAAGGACCCCTTTGCTATCATGTAGTAAACTGATGACATCTGACTAAGTGACATATTATGGATATTTCTAATTATACTCAATCAATAAGATAACTGTCTTTAAAATAAATGATAAATTGTATATAAACTGCAGGGAGGTTTTAGTATTAAAATATGATATATCTTGTGGATATAAAGTGGTGCAGTGATTACGTATTTTTGAAGGCCTACCCTAAAAATAGCATCGCAAGGGTTCCCTCAACAAAAAGTAGTGAGATTATTACCCCATTGGATTTCGGATTATTACAAAATATAAACTTTGTGGGAAGTTCATGTTTATGTTACGGTTCCATCTCCACCGCTCAGCTAAAGGTGGACTTGTGTCGGACTCGGAATGATGACCTTTAGCAGATTATTTAGTCACTTATTAGCAACTGCTGTTTCTACAACACGTGGAAGCTTCAGACATTCATAAGAGGGGTAATTACGGACATATTTTATGGTGTAGAACAAAGTGTAAAAGTCCTGTAAGCTTGTGTTTATCACAGGTCTTATTTCAGGCATCTTACTACAAACCTGTGAAAAAAACATTGACTTCGAAACGAAGGAACCAGAAGCGGTAAAGTCATTTCCGGATTTAAGGACTCATTAACGCACCACTCTTTTGCAGAGATTACTTTAACTGTTATGTTTACAATTTGTCACATGTTTTATAATGCTCTAACACTCATACACACATAATAGGCTGCTTTTAAGACAAATTATGTGTTTTGTTTGTCCTTGTTACTTGTTTGTACTTTTATCTTCTTTTTTTAATTGCATACTTGGACTCGGACGAGGCTTTGTGAAAATAGCGGATTGTGATCTTCACCGTGCCATTATTCCATTAATATACATAAATAATACTCCAAACTTATATACACAACAGTTTCATTAAGTTTGCTTTACAGAATTGAAATAAATTCTTGGATAGACCAAATGTAATTTGTCTTACCAAAGCCCTCGCAACCCACTGTGAATCCTTGGCGGGAACCCCACCTTTGAAACCAGTGTTTTAAAACATTTAGCTTTTAAAGTCCAAAGCAGGATGGGACACATTATTGTGAAGCCTGAAATGTAACAATATTAGTCCACTCGTTACTCTATGTTGGTTTGTTAGTACAAAGTATCTTGATTTTAATGAATAGTTTTTTTTCAAATGATCTTTCCTCTTTGGTCGACATCTGGTTGAAAAGCTGTCGCCCAAACAATACAAATATGGTATTTTTAACCATAACAATAATATGAACAGCTTGGCCCAAATGAAAAATTAATAACTCAAATAAAACTCCAAACATCTTTAATTGTGTTTTTTTGTAAAGCTCTTTTAGTTTTAAACCTGATGTGTATAAGCTTCTTAGTTTTTGCAACAGTCTGTAAATATACACACCTTTATAATAAAATGCATACATTTACCTTTTTCTAGACTAAACACAGGCATGATTCTAAAAATATATGAGGTTATCATGAGGTTGTTAACATCGCAGTTTATCAGTGGATGTGTGCTGGAACTACTTGTAAACAGCGTGTTTCCTGACGGACACACACAGCGTTGAGACCGGTCAGGTAGAGACCGGTCTCAAGTCAGCACCGCTGTTTGAGGGCTTGATAGCCCACTCCCCCTCCACACCCGTTGGTTTGGAACAGCACTTAATGTGGCGGACCCTCCGCGCGAACACGCAAACGGAGGGGTAGTGTGTAGGGCGTGGTTTGGGATTGGGTCTGACAGAAACAAAAACAGCCTAATCACTAAATTCAGAATTCATTCACCTGCTTTTCCCACTGTGACAACTCAAAATGTATTGCATGAAAATATGTCAAACCAGGATTGAGAGAACTCTTGTGCAGGTTTTTGATACTGGTGTGTTCGTGTTTTTTAGCACTTTAATATATTTATATTTGGTTATCATCTCTAAGTTTCGAAGTTGTTATTGGTATTGGTGGGGTTCAAAATTCCTGACCTTGATAGGATAAACGTTACCTCAAAACTAACAGAAAACTATAGGTTACTTACGTAACCCCAGGACTCAGAGTAACATGAAGTGAGATGTCTCACTATGGGATGCGCCTCAACACGTATGCAAACAGAAGCATCAATCTCATTACGCCAATCCTGATTGGCTGGTGATCTTGACGTCAACGTCAGGGAATCCACCCACCCTTTAAGTAGCTTGCGCTACGACTCAGCATCATTCAAAATAAGCACCTCTTCTCGCTTCGCCTTAGCAAGAAGGGCCGTCTGGTGAGACATCTCACTTCATGTTACTCTGAGGCTTGGGGTTACGTAAGTAACCTATAGTTCTCATTCATAACACTCCGTTCGATGTCTCACGAGGACCAGCTCGCTGCTGCACAAATGTCTTGGATGGAAACACCCTTGAACAAAGCCCAGGATGTAGCCAGTCCACGAGTAGAATGAGCACGCAGGCCCGTTGGTGCCTGCAAACCCTGACTCGTATAAGCCAGAGCAATCGCTTCCACAATCCAGTGGGTGAGCCATTGCCTGGTAACGGGCTTGCCCTTCTGAGGGTTAGCCCAGGATACAAAGAGTTGGTCATTACAACGAAAATCTTTTGACCTGTCCATATAGATGCGTAAAGCACGAACTGGACACAGCAAATTCGGCCGCTGTTCCTCAGAGGAACACAGCGGCGGAGGAAATGCCACAATGTCAATGGGGGTACATGAGCCAACCACCTTAGGTATAAAGGCAGGGTTGGGCTTCAGCAACACTCTCGTTTTCCCCGGGGCGAACTGAGTGCATGAAGGATGTACAGAGAGCACATGCATGTCACTGACTCGCTTGGCAGATGTCAGAGCCAGTAACCGCACTGTCTTCAGTGACATGTGTTTCATGTCAGCTTCTTCCAGGGGTTCAAATGGAGGTCGAGTGAGCCCATCTAAAACCACTGCCAAGTCCCATAAGGGCACTAGTGACCTGGAAACAGGGAGGAGCCTGCGAGCCCCTTTCATAAAACGGCAGACCAAAGGATGTTGGCTAGCCGTCTTTCCCTCAAAGCCCACATGGCATGCAGCAATAGCAGCCAGGTACACTTTGATCGTAGAGAAAGCTCTGTGTTTATCAATTAAGTCCTGTAGAAATGATAAAATCACCCCGACAGGACATTGAAAAGAGATGTGTCCTTTTTGAAGGCACCACTCCTCAAACACCCTCCACTTACAGTCATAGAGAGACCTGGTGGAGGAAGCTCTCGCACTCTGAATAGTGTTTATCACCTTCTGAGGGAGACCCACTGTATTCAGATTGTACCACTCATGGGTCAGGCCCATAGTGCCAAGCGCTCTGGGTGTGGGTAAAAGATCGTCCCCCCCGCCTGAGACAGTATGTCCCTGCGTAGTGGGAGCTGCCACGGCTGCCCGCACAGCAGCTGATATATCTCCGCCAGCCACTACATTGCAGGCCAGTGCGGAGCTATCAGGATAAGTGTGTGGCGTTGTTCTCTCACTCTGGCCAGAGTTGGGGGTATCAGAGCCAGGGGTGGGAACGCGTACAGAAGGACCGGAGGCCAAACGTGCGCGAGCGCGTCCACGCCTAACGGTGCGTTTGAATCGTGCATTGAAAAGAACAGCTGCCATTAAACATTTTCTTTTGATGCGAACAGATCTACCGCGGCTCGGCCGTAACACACCCACAGCTGACTCACAATCCTTGGATGTAGAGTCCAGTCTGCATATAGTGGTGCACCTCTGGACAGCATATCTGCCCCGAGGTTCATCACTCCTGGTACGTGCGTCGCTCTCACAGAGAGGAGACGTCCGCAGCTCCATAAGATCAGTTTGCGTGCCAGCATGTGTAACTGGAGAGAACGCAAACCCCCTTGCCGGTTTATATACGATATTGTGGTCGTGTTGTCTGTCCTCACGAGGACATGATGTCCTCTGAGAAAAGGCAGAAAGCGTTTCAGGGTGAGGAACCCCACTAAAAGCTCCAGGTAATTTATGTGTGACCGTTGGAGGTCTCTGCTCCAGAGACCCCTCACAGGTCGATCTTCGTATATACCCTCCCAGCCCGTCAGACATGTGTCTGTGGTGACCACCTTCCGCGATAGGACAGCACCCATAGGCACGCTCCGTACTAGAAAAGTCGGGTGTAGCCAGTGGCGCAGTGCCATTACGCATTTTCATAGTGACCATCACTCTCCGCGCGTCATGAGTCCAATCTGAGGGCAGCTACCCAGCGCTGAAACTCCCTCATGTGTAAGCGTCCCAGTCGTACCACCAGAATGGCTGACGCCATGAGCCCCAGCAACCGCAGACATGATCTGAAGAGAACATATTTGCGTGGCTGGAAATGAGCGAGGCAAGCCCTGAAGGCTTTCACTCTCTCTGCTTACAAGCGAGCTGAAAAGGGCACCAAATTCAGGCGTAGGCCCAGGAAGAGTACAGTCTGGGCTGGAGACAACATGCTCTTTTCTGTGTTTATTACAAAACCCAGGTCGAGCAGGTGTTTTACGAGGACATTCGTCTGCGTAATAGCCTCTCGCTCCGGCTGTGCGAGAAGGAGCCAATCGTCCAGATAAGTTGCCAGGCGAATACCCTGTTGTCTTAACGGGGCTATCGCGGCTTCCGTACACCGTACAAACACTCGCGGGCTGAGAGACAGACCGAAGGGAAGTACTCTGTACTCATAACACCCTGAAAGGCGAACCTCAGATATTTCCTGTGTGGGTAATATACTGGGATGTGGAAATACGCATCTTTCAGGTCGACTGATGTGAACCAGTCGTTTTGGCGCACGAGACGCAACAGAGATGTGTGAGTGAGCATTCTGAATTTGTATCTTTTGAGATATTTGTTCAGAGCTCTCAAATCTAGTATAGGCCGAATTCCGTTCCCTCCCCGTTTGGGTACGAGGAAATACTTGGAATAAAAGCCGCTCTGACTCTGTTCGGCGGGTATTATCGATATAGCCTTCTTTTCTAGTAGCGAGAAAATCTCTTGCTCTAGAATATGGGCCGACTCTCCCCGGGCCTGTGAATACAGAATGCCCGAGAAGTGAGGGGGGGTGACAGCGAATTGGAGCCTGTAGCTCCGTGTTACCATCTTGAAAACCCAAGCAGAATCTGTGAGCATCCTCCACTGTTCGCTTCTCAAAGCGAGCGGAGATGTCACAGCTCTGTCGTCTGGCCTCAGTGTCTCTCTATTTGTTGTGTTATGGGGCCCTCTAGTGTCTGAACACGGTGGTACCCCAGGTTGACAACCCCGGCCGACACTGCACATGCGTGTGGCGGTGGTGCCTTCACAATCCCGTCTATTGTCCGCCTTTTGAGAGAGGCCGTAGCCGCTCTCAAAAGAGGGGCAGACGACAGACTGTTTATTGTTTTTATTGTTTTTCTTTTCATTTTTATTGACTGCGCCCTTGGCTTCAAGCCTGGAAACAACAGTGGAAAATGATTTATTCTGAAACAACAATGATGACATGTGTTTGTGTGACTTAAACAGGCAGCGTAACTTGCTGTCTTTGATGTTAAGTCCATTTCCCTAGCGAGGTGACTCGCGAACTTGAGGATGACGTTCTGGCATCACTCGAGGCGGCGGGAAGATGGGGGCATGGTGGCACCCCGAAAACACATCTAACGCATCTAACACCAACGTGCTCTGGAGCTGGGGAACAGGGAACTTCCAGCTCCTTCATCGAGGAGAGGAGAGGAGGCTGTCAGGCCGCCCGCTTCTTCTTCCTCGCCTGGTGGCTGAAAACCTGGGTCCACTGTGCCTGAGCGGCAGCTGCCGGAACCGGATATTTTCTTGGCCAGCTCCCCCTTGCCTCGTGCCTGGGCTGGGGACCCGGGACGGGCTGCGGTCTCTGCTGCTTCGGTATCTTGAACCGGGCAGGACGTGAGACAGCTTGAGTGAAGGCCTGCCGCGGGACCATTGAAGGTGGCGGCTGGACCCTTCGGGGGAGACAGAGTTGGAGAGCCTGGTCTCCCTTCCTTTTTGATTCGCATCTCAGCTGCATTGAAGCTAGAGCGGAGCCAAATATGCCCTCGGGAACAATATGCATGTCCAGAACATCGTCTTTTTCCCGGTCTGGAAGGTTCGTCAGGTTGAGCCTCCTGGCTCTCTCCTGTACCACCATCATTCCCAGTGCTTTGCCCGTGGCTTGGACTGCACAGCGCTGCACACGGAGGCAAATGTCCGTGATCGCTGCGATCTCGTCCCACACGGCAGGCTCAGGTTTGCTCGACATGTCTTCGCAGAGCTCCGCCTAGTAGGCTGTTAGCAGCGTTGAGTGCCCTCGCGGACAAAGCTGCGGCTTTATAGGCCCGTTTGGTCATCGCTGACTGGAACCGGTCTGCCTTTGCCGGTAGCATGGGGTTCCTGCTCGGTGTCGAAGCCAGCCTCGGTTGGAGGTGGGCTGCCACCAGCGGTTCCATGGGCGGCATGCAGAGCAGGCCGAGCCTCTCCATACCGTCACAGTCCAGGGAGGAGGCACCCTGGATTGGGGCCTTGTTGCTAAAGGGGCGGTCTCTCCACGAGACCGACACCTCGTCCAGCATCTCTGGAAAGACTGGAAGGAGCTGCCTCTTCGTCCTCGCTGCTTGGGGCAAGTTCTTCCCCTCGTAGCGAGATCTGGAGGTCTCCTTGGCCACTTCAGGCCATGGAATGTCCAGCCTGGACGCAGCGCGTTGACACACGGCCTGCAAGTCCATACTTAGGACAGGGGAAGCTGGTGTACTCTCGCCCGGGGTAGCGGACATCGCTCCCGGCTTTGCAGCCTGAGCCGATGAAACGAAGATGTCATCCTCATCCGAGTCAGACAGGAAGAACTCAGAGGTATCCTCTTCATCCTCCATTTAGTCCAACTCCAGGACATCCTCCGCGGGTGGAACCATGGTGAGGTCCAGTTGGGAGCCCCAGCTTGACACAGCGCGGGGCTCCGCTCTCGCGGCTCTTGCTGCCACCGGGTCCCAGCCTGACACAGCGCGGGGCTCAATCTCTGTGGCGGACGCCACCATGTCTTGATTGCCGGCCGGCGAATCAGCGGACATGAGGGGGTCCCGTCCCGACAAGCTAGCTTGGCGTGCTAACCGTCGGCGGAAGCTCTTAATGATGAAGCGGGTACAATGCCCGAATGAGCCGGGGTTATCGATAGCCTCCCGGGCGTGTTCCAGCCCGAGGCAGGACGAGCAGACCTGGTGTGAGTTTGTGCCTGAAATCTTAAACCTGCAGCCGCATAGCCGAGCCTCCGAGTCCCTGACTCCTCTGGTGTGAGGGAGAGAAGGGTCCATCTTCGTTCACCGGGGTGTCGGCGTGGAGTGGACGCGCTAGTAACAGGTACGTTACTGAGAAAAAAATCCAACCTTGCCGTTAGTCCGAAAGGAAAAAAGGCGACGGTGTAGATTTTATTCTTTAAAGAATATTAACTTGTGTGTTAATACCTTTTTTTTTATCTCTGTCTCCTCTGGTGTGAGAGAGAAAAGAGAACGTCCTTTTTACCGTGGTGTCGGTGTGGAGGGAAGAAAAAACTAGCAACAGGTATGTTACTAGCTTGAAGAAAAAAATCAAACCTTACCGTTATTTCGACAGAAAGAAACGGCGAGGCAGATTCCAATATTAACTGGTGTGTTAATATTGTTCAGTCTTCTTGCAAAGTAAAAAAGTAAGCTTTGGGTTCAGTCTGTGGACCGTTAAGCTAGCCCAGTTACTGATAATTCGAGATGTGCTCTGAAGCGAGAAGAGGTGTTTGAATGACGCTGCGTCGTAGTGCAAGCTACTTAAAGGGTGGGTGGATTCCCTGACGTTGACGTCAAGATCACCAGCCAATCAGGATTGGTGTAATGAGATTGATGCTTCTGTTTGCATACGCGTTGAGGCGCATCCCATAGTGAGACATCGAACGGAGTGTTATGAATGAGAACTTGACATGATATGCAGTTCAAATAATCTATATTAACCAACATGCCAAGCATTGGCATGCTAATGTTGCAGTTGTTAAGTGTTGATGTCATATGGCATTATGAAGTGTTAATTAAGACATGTATTTGAGCATTCTAAAAAAAAAGAACGAAAGTTGTACAACATTGGATTTTAAAGCTTTTCACAGGTTTAAAATGGGTAAACACCATTATCAACCCAATTTTGTCTCAGGATTTAAAGTAAAGCTAGGTTTTGTTATAGTGATTGACTTCATTTTTGCTGCAATAGCACTTTAATATATTAAATGTACCTAATCCTTCTCAGTATCGCAGCCCGCCACTCTCGAGCTGAATTCAAACTACCTAAGAACTAGTTCCTGTCAGCTTTACTTTGAAATGAATTATTCCATAGCATGCTAACATGCGTACAACACGCTAATATACTGAACATAGCCTTATCATAGAGCTGTAAAAAACTGACAGAACTGGGTGTGTTACTAAACTTTAGCATTAGCATGTTAACATAACAACATTGCATTAGGCTAACGTGTTAGTAGCCTATCCTAGGCTAAATAGAAAACACTAAAATATAAGCATTGTAGCCTGCTTATTCTTAACTCATTTAAAGCTAGATTTCATAAGGCATTATTAAGTGTTTATTCAGATATGTTTTGGAGCTTTCTGGAAAGAGAAGAACAACTGTTGTTGAAAACTGGGGATTCGCATTGCCAACCCAATATAGTCTCAGGAGAAAATCAAATCTGGTTTTTGATACTATTGATGGCCAATAAATATTCATAAGTAGTTGTATAGCAGTTGTTATTGCTATTGGTGGAGTCCACAGAGCTGGATACCTTACAACAATGAACAAGGAGACGATGTATCGCTGAAATCCATCATAATGTTGTCTCAGTATCACAACGTTTATCTCAATACAGCCTTATTTCTTTTTACACTTTAATCTCTGTATCAGAGCTCTAAAGAGTAACTACAGAAAATCCTTCTGCTATCCAATAGTGAAATTGTTCAACTAACAAAATGCTGGGTGGCTTAATTGTAAGGGATGAAACTTGTTGCAATTGTCAGGAACCATTCATCCAATTGAATCTATAGAACAATACCTTTTTGACAGTGAATATATTTTAAATTGTGCATACATGTGTTGAACTATCAGAGTATCATAATCAGATTTTGTGTAAAGAAATAAAAGGGAAATATCCAAGCAAAGGCAAATATTAGGAAGCTTTCAAATTCGATTAAAATATAATAAAGTGAGAGATATCTAACCTTCGTGTCACTTCTGCGTTTATGTTTGAAATTCCTTTTAAGTAGTTGCATCATTTTGTGGTATTTTTTTAGATGGACACTTTCTGCTAAACTTTTCTTGTCATTGCCATTGTTAAGGACATTTTGACGACATGAAATATTCAGTTGACCTTTAAAGTCTGTGCTTGTATCCCAAAGTGAGACAATAAACTAAAGTCTTTGAAGCTCGACAGTGGGAGAGGCCTCGTCTGACGTGAAGTCATATTCCACCCACATGCCTGTTGTTGCCGTCTGAGCCACACAAGGCCGTAATTGTTTCTGCAAACACATGAATGGACACCCCGACACACACAAGCGAGGTCTTTGCCGTGAAAACACTTGAGCCTTGCGATTGTTGTTTAAGTCAATACATTCTTGAGAAAAAACACTTATGTATTCCTAAAAGAGAACTCACAGACAGAGTGCAGAGACTGCATCTATCTGTCACTCATATGCTTCCTTTGTTTTCTAGCCATGAGAGGCTTTACCCATTTGTATGAGGCTGTGGGTTGTTGTTTTTTAACCAGCACTCACCATCCCGACCCATTTACTGTAATAATGGGCTCTCACACAACATTTCTGTCTAAAACCCAAAGTAATTCCCCCTAATGTGTACTGCAAATGTGCTCTCTCATGTACAGACACTGTATGAAGCCACAATATGAAAATTGGTGTAATTGCTATGCTGTTAGACTGTTCTCTTCATGGGTGACCCTGGTGTCATCTCTGTACTGTTTTGCTTCGTCACTCTACATGTTATTTTCCTCTTCTCTATCCACTCTGTGTTTGCTGTCTTTCTCCCTCTTCTTCTCACTTTCTCTTTTTCCCTCTCTGTGCCTTTCTCTCTCCCCCCACTCCCTCCCTCTCGGTACTCCAGTGCTTTACTCCATCACCTGCAGCCACAGAGGCCTGATCTACGTTCACTATTGGTGAAGAGCAGTGACGTGCGGTGACGTTCATGGCTGGTGAGGCACTGACTCTTTCAGAGTCAGATTTACAAATATTATATTTTGACCTTAATCGAAATGTTCGGTTATTTTCAAAAGCTTTTTTAGTCTGATGCTTCGATTCATTTTAAACAGACCATTCACCAAAAGGATACCCAACATCTAAATATTGGATTGTTCTTTCTTAGTATGATCCCATATTCATTACAATTGTGGTCTTACCTTGACTTGAAGATGAAGTCCATGCTATCCTTCTGGACAACAATCTCCATTACATTTTTGTTAAAGTCCTCCTTATCTTCCTCTAGTTTCAAAACAAAAGTCAAGTTCTCATTCATAACACTCCGTTCGATGTCTCACTATGGGATGCGCCTCATCGCGGAGCAAACAGAAGCATCAATCTCATTACGCCAATCCTGATTGGCTGGTGATCTTGACGTCAACGTCAGGGGAAATCACCCCCTATAAGTAGCCTGCGCCACGACGCATGCGTCATTCAAACACCTCTTCTCGCTTCAGAGCACATCTCGAACGGTAGCCGGGCTAGCTTAACAGTCCACAGACTGAACCCAAAGCTAATTTTTGGTCGACGGGCGTTAGCCGGCTACCCTATTCTCTCACAGAAGAGTATTATAGTCAACCTCGCCATTCTTCCTCTGGAGTAAGGTAAGGTTTTGACTTCAAGTTAGCAACACACCAGTTGCTAACTTGTGTTTTTTCCCTCACTACCGACACCACGGTAGCAAGGACACTTTTTTCTTCTCTCTTCCCACGGAGGAGAAAAGGATTACAGGAATATTACCATACCAGGTAATATCCTTGAGAGAAAAAGACCCACACTGTCCTTTTTTCCCCCGGATTAAAGACAGATCGGTAAATACTTTTTTCTCGAACGTACCTGTCATGAGCGGACCCTCTCCACGCCTCACGGCGAACGAGATGGATGCCTCTCCCCCTCACACCAGAGGAGTCAGGAACTCGGAGGCTCGGCGCTGCGGTTGCGGGTTTGAAAGTGTCAGGCACAGACTCACATCCAGATCTGTTCATCCTGCCTCGGGCTGGAACACGCCCAGGAGGCCATCGACAACCCCGGCTCGTGCGGACATTGTGCCCGCCTCACCGTGAAGAGCCTCCACCGAAGATTAGCGCAACAAGTTAACCTCGGGACGGGACCCCCTCATGTCCACTGATCTGCCGACCGGCAATCAAGACACGGGGACGTCTGCCCGCAGAGCTGGAGCCCCTCACTGCGGTCCTGGGGCTCACCGACAGCGGCAACCCGCAGAACCGGAATCCCGCGCCATATCAAGGGGGACCGAGATCCGGTGGCGGCAAGAAACACGGGAACGGGGCCCCACGCTATACCAAGCTGGGGCTCCTGACTGGACCTCACCATGGTTTCACCCGCGGAAGATGTCCTGGAGTTAGACTACATGGAGGACGAAGAGTACACCTCTGAGTTCCTCCTGTCTGACTCGGATGAGCAGGAAGACGACATCTTCATGTCATCGACTCAGGCTGCAAAGCCGGGAGCGATGGCTGCTCCCCCGGGCGACAGCACACCAGCTTCGCCCTGTCTCAGTATGGACCTACAAGCCGTGTGTCAGCGCGCTGCGGCCACACTAGACATCCCATGGCCCGAAGTGGCCAAGGAGACCTCCAGGTCCCGTTACGAGGGAAAACTTTTTTCCCAAACAACGAGGGCAAAGAGGCAACTCCTCCCGGTCTTCCCGGAGATGTTGGATGAGGTGTCGGTCTCGTGGAGAGACCGGCCCTTTAGCAACAAGGCCCCAATCCAGGGTGCCCACTCCCTTGACTGTGACGGTATGGAGAGGCTCGGCCTGCTCCACATACCACCTATGGAACCGCTGGTGGCAGCCCACCTCCTACCGAGGATGGGCCAGCCGCCAAGCAGGAACCCCACGCTGCCAGCAAAAACGGACCGATTCCAGTCTACCATGACGGAACGGGCCTACAGAGCCGCAGCATTGTCCGCCAGGGCTCTGAACGTTTCCTCGATGCTAACCGCATACCAAGCGGAGCTCTGTGAGGATATGTCGAGCAATCCTGGACCGGCCACTCTGGACAAGATAGCCGCGGTCACAGACATTTGTCTCCGTGTCCAACGCTGCGCCGTCCAGGCCACGGGCAAGATAATGGGGATCATGGTGGTGCAGGAAAGAGCTAGATGGCTCAACCTCACCAACCTCCCAGACCGGGAAAAGGAAGATGTGCTTGACATGCCCATCGTTCCCGAGGGGACGTTCGGCTCCGCTCTCGCTTCCATGCAAAGGAAGTGCGAGTCGAAAAAGAAGGAAGACTAGGCCCTCCACCTTTGTCTCCCTCGAAGGATCCAGCCGCGGCCTTTGCAACGGCGGCCCTTCGCCCACGCTGCACCGCGCTCTGCTGGGTTCAAAGTACCAGGACAGCAGAGGGTGCAGCCCGCCCCGAGTCCCCAGCCCAGGTAGGAGACAAGGGCGAGTTGGTCTAGAAAATCTCCGGTTCCGGCTGTAGCCCAGGCACAGCCAACCCAGAATTTCGGCCAGCAGGGCGAGGAAGAAGAAGCGAGCGGCCTGACAGCCCCTCCTTCTCCCCTCCGTGACGAGCTGGAAGTTCCTTCCCCGGCTCTAAATGTGTCCCCGCCGCCTCGAGAGATGCCTCACGCCATCCTCAAGTCCGCACAAAATACATGGTCACATCGTTATTTCTCTGAATAAACCATTTCTGCTGACGCATCCAGGCTCCGGCCAAGGGCGCAGCTCAAAAAAAATGAAAAGAAGACAATAAACAGTCCGTTAACCATAATCCCCTTCTGAGAGCAGCTAAGGCTCTCTCAAAAGGCGGATAATAAACGGGTCTGTGAAGGCACCACCGCCACGCGCATGCGCAGTGCCGGTTGGGGCTTTAAGGGCACTACCGCCACGTGCGTACGCAGTGCCGGCTAGAGCTGTAAAGAACGGCCCGTCAATCCTTCCCCTTTCAAGAGCAGCTACGGCATCTCTCAAAGGACGGATTATTGACGGGTCCGTGAAGCCACCGCCACACACATGCGCAGTGTCGGCCGGGGCTTTAAGGGCACCACCGGTACGCGCAGGCGCAGTGCCGACTGGAGCCGTGAGGGCACCACAGGCACACACATGCGCAGTACCGGCTGGAGCTGTAAAGGCACCTCCGTCACGCACATGCGCAGTGCCGGTCGGAGCCATAAGAGTGACATCCCAGCTGGCTCTAAGGAGCATACAGCAGGAGATACTCACGATGTCTTCCTGGGCTTCTCAAAACAGTTATAATGTATCTGTTTTCACAAACCCAGAGAGAGTCAACCCACATTCTGGAGAGAAAGGTTCTCTCTCTCCTAGAAAGAAGGGTTTTATCTATAAAGCCCACCGAGCGGAGTCAGATTACGGAGGAAAATGTCCTCGTAAAGCACCCGCTCAACATGGGCCTCATAATAAAACGAAACCCCGAACGCCACGGCTTACGGAGAGTTTTGGTGATTATGAAATTCGTAGTGGCACTACACCCGACTTTTCCAGTGCGGGACGCGCCTACATGTGCAGTCCTTTCACGGAAGGTGGTCACCACGGACGCAGGTCAGACGGGCTGACAGGGGACTTACGAAGGTCGCCCGGTGAGAGGTCTCTAGAACAGAGACTTACAGCGGGCACGCGTAAATTACCCGGAGCTTTTAGCGGTGTTCCCCACCCAAAAATGCTTCCTGCCTTCTCTCAGAGGACTTCATGTCCCCGTGAGGATAGACAACACGATATCGTATATGAACCGCCAGGGGAGATTGCGTTGTCTCCAGTCACACACACTGGCACACAAACTGATCCCTTGGAGCGGCAGACGTCTCCTCTCTCTGAGAACGACACAAGTACCGGGTGTTATGCACCTAGGGACAGAATTACTGTCAAGGGTGCACCACTCTATGCAGACTGGACTCCTCATCCAAGGATCGAGAGTCCGCTGTGGGTGCGTTACGGCGGAGCCGCGTTAAATCTGTTCGCAAGGGGAGAAAATGCTCAATGACAGCTGTTCTCTTTAATGCACGATTTAAACGCACCGTTAGGCGGGGACGCACTCGTACACGATTGACCTCGGGTCCTCTGTACACGTTCCCACCCCTGGTTCTGTTCCACCTTAACTCCAGCCAGAGTGAAAGAGCAACGCCACACACTTACTCTGATGTGTCCACCCTAGCCCGCAATATACGGGCTGGCGGGGATATATCAGCTGTTGTGCGGGCAGCCGTGGCAGCCCCCACCACGCAGGGACAGATTGTCTCAGGCGGGGGAGGGCGATCCTTCACCCACGCCCGAGCACGGGGCACTATGGGCCTGACCCGTGAGTGGTACAATCTGAATACAGTGGGACTCCTCAGAAGGTGATAAACACTATTCAGAGTGCGAGAGCTTCCTCCACCAGGTCTCTTTACGACTGTAAGTGGAGGGTGTTTGAGGAGTGGTGCCTTCAAGAAGGGCACATCTCTTTTCAATGTCCTGTCGGGGTGATTTTATCATTCCTACAGGACTTGATCGATAAACACAGAGCTTTTTTCCACGATCAAGGTGTACCTGGCTGCTATTGCTGCATGCCATGTGGGCTTTGAGGGTAAGACGGCTAGCCAACATCCTTTGGTTTGCCGTTTTATGAAGGGAGCGCGCAGGCTCCTCCCTGTCTCCAGGTCGCTGGTGCCCTTATGGGACCGGGCAGTGGTTTTAAATGGGCTCAAAATGACCCCATTTGAACCCCTGGAAGGAGCTGACATGAAACATCTGTCACTCAAGACAGTGCTGTTACTGGCCCTGGCATCCGCTAAACGGGTCAGTGATATCCATGCACTGTCTGTACATCCCTCATGCACTCAGTTCGCCCCAGGGCAAACCAGAGTGTTGTTGAAACCCAACCCTGCCTTTACACCAAAGGTGGTTGGTTCGTGTACCCCGATTGACATTGAGGCATTTCCTCCGCAGCTGGTTTCCTCCAGGGAGCAGCAGGATCTATTGTGTCCAGTCCGGGCTTTGCACACATATATGGACAGATCAAAAGAGCTTCGTCTTAATGACCAACTCTTCGTGTCCTGGGCTAAACCTCACAAGGGTAAGCCTGTTACTAAGCAACGACTATCCCACTGGATCGTGGAGGCGATTGCTTTGGCCTATACGAGTCAGAATCTGCAAGCACCTTCGGGTCTGCGGGCTCACTCGACGCGGGGCCTGGCTACATCCTGGGCTTTGTTCAAGGGTGTTTCCATCCAGGATATCTGTGCAGCGGCAAGCTGGTCTTCGCCGCTCACTTTTGTCCGCTTTTACAGGCTGGACGTCTCCGCTCCAAGCGTGGCCCGAGCAGTGCTGGGCACCTTGTTGAGTCGGGACTCCACCTGTTAAATTCTGGTTGATCGGTGATCTTCGAGATAAGCTCGTCTGGCAATACGGGAGCTACAATATCCCATAGTGAGACATCGAACGGAGTGTTATGTAGTTGTAGCGGAGTTTGGCCAATTTGCTGATTTTGACTATAAAAAGCGATTGGAATCAAATCACATTTACAACACATATCAGTGGAGACATTTTATTATTATTACTATTTAGTTTGTCTTTAGTTGTTTTTCCGTTACATTGGAGTATTACAGGTGAGGCTCTGCCTCCCATGACTGCACGTCGCTGGTGAAGAGAGGGGCTTTTGTCTGCCACCAACATCAGTCTCATGCCGCCATGCCGGGGGTGACAGCGAGAGTGGCGAACCTGCGCTCCCTGCTACCTTCCCTTACATTACATTACATTGCATTTAGCTGACGCTTTTATCAAAAGCGACTTACAATAAGTGCGTTCGACCAACAAAATACAAACTTGAAGAAAACAGAATCATATCATTACAAACATGCAAGTGTGTGATTGGGATAAAGTGAAAATGGCTTGTATGTGTGTGTGTTTAAGAGTAACAATTTGTTTCTTTGTATTATTTTGAATTGGTTTGATGCTTTGACCATGTCACACTTTGATTCACACTTTGATTCTGTCAACATCTCAACAACTGTTCGATAGACCTCCATTGGTTTTGATGCTCACAATAATTGTCCACACAAATTAGGCAGTACTAATATAAGCACAATGACTGTTTACAAAAGGAACAGCGGGTGATGCAGGGGATTTGTCTTTGTGTGTGTCTCTCGCAGATGAGCGGAACTCTTTGCAATAGCCCTCACCATCCACACTGCCCTCTCACACCTGGACCAGAGGAACACATATGTGAGAATGCTGTTCATTGATTACAGTTCAGCTTTCAACACCATTGTGCCCTCCAAGCTGGTCATCAAGCTTAGAGAACTCGAGCTCAACAGCGCCCTCTGTGACTGGATCCTGAACTTCCTGACGGGCAGACCCCAGGCAGTGCGGGTGGGAAACATCACATCCTCCACCCTGATCCTCAACACCGGAGCCCCTCAAGGCTGCGTGCTCAACCCTCTCCTCTACTCCCTGTTCACACACGAGTGCTTGGCCACCAACACCATCATCAAGTATGCTGACGACACTACCGTCATCTGGTTGATCAGTAAGGAGGTTAGAGCCCTGACATCTTGGTGCCAGGATAACAACCTCCATCTCAACGTCAGCAAAACAAAGGCGCTGATTGTGGATTACAGGAAGCAGCAGAGAGAGGGACACGCCCCCATCGCCATCAATGGGACTACGGTGGAGAGAGTCAGCAGCTTTAGGTTCCTTGGTGTCCACATCACTGAGGACCTGACATGGACTCTTCACACCACCACCATCACCAAAATAGCTCGACAGCGGCTCTTCTTCCTCCGCAGGCTGAGGAGGTTCAACATGGATACTCTGCAACTTCTACAGGTGCACCATAGAGAGCATCCTGACCTTCTACAGGTGCACCATAGAGAGGATCCTGACCTTCTACAAGTGCTCCATAGAGAGGATCCTGACCTTCTACATGTGCACCATAGAGAGGATCCTGACCTTCTACAGGTGCACCATAGAGAGCATCCTGACCTTCTACAGGTGCACCATAGAGAGCATCCTGACCTTCTACAGGTGCACCCTAGAGAGGATCCTGACCTTCTACAGGTGGCCCATAGAGAGGATCCTGACCTTCTACAGGTGCTCCATAGAGAGGATCCTGACCTTCTACAGGTGCACCATAGAGAGCATCCTGACCTTCTACAGGTGCACCATAGAGAGCATCCTGACCTTCTACAGGTGCACCCTAGAGAGCATCCTGACCTTCTACAGGTGCTCCATAGAGAGGATCCTGACCTTCTACAGGTGCACCATAGAGAGGATCCTGACCTTCTACAGGTGCTCCATAGAGAGCATCCTGACTACAGGTGCACCATAGAGAGGATCCTGACCTTCTACAGGTGCACCCTAGAGAGCATCCTGACCTTCTACAGGTGCTCCATAGAGAGGATCCTGACCTTCTACAGGTGCTCCATAGAGAGCATCCTGACCTTCTACAGGTGCACCATAGAGAGGATCCTGACCTTCAGGTGCTCCATAGAGAGGATCCTGACCTTCTACAGGTGCTCCATAGAGAGGATCCCGACCTTCTACAGGTGCACCATAGAGAGGATCCTGACCTTCTACAGGTGCACCCTAGAGAGCATCCTGACCTTCTACAGGTGCACCATAGAGAGGACCCTGACCTTCTACAGGTGCACCATAGAGAGCATCCTGACCTTCTACAGGTGCACCATAGAGAGCACCCTGACCTTCAGGTGCACCATAGAGAGCATCCTGACCTTCTACAGGTGCACCATAGAGAGGACCCTGACCGTCAGGTGCACCATAGAGAGCATCCTGACCTTCTACAGGTGCACCATAGAGAGGACCCTGACCTTCAGGTGCACCATAGAGAGCATCCTGACCTTCTACAGGTGCACCATAGAGAGGATCCTGACCTTCTACAAGTGCACCATAGAGAGGATCCTGACCTTCTACAAGTGCACCATAGAGAGGATCCTGACCTTCTACAGGTGCACCATAGAGAGGATCCTGACCTTCTACAGGTGCTCCATAGAGAGGATCCTGACCTTCTACAGGTGCTCCATAGAGAGGATCCTGACCTTCTACAGGTGCACCATAGAGAGGATCCTGACCTTCTACAGGTGCACCCTAGAGAGGACCCTGACCTTCAGGTGCACCATAGAGAGCATCCTGACCTTCTACAGGTGCACCATAGAGAGGACCCTGACCTTCAGGTGCACCATAGAGAGCATCCTGACCTTCTACAGGTGCACCATAGAGAGGATCCTGACCTTCTACAAGTGCACCATAGAGAGGATCCTGACCTTCTACAAGTGCACCATAGAGAGGATCCTGACCTTCTACAGGTGCACCATAGAGAGGATCCTGACCTTCTACAGGTGCACCATAGAGAGGATCCTGACCTTCTACAGGTGCACCATAGAGAGGATCCTGACCTTCTACAGGTGCACCATAGAGAGCATCCTGACCTTCTACAGGTGCTCCATAGAGAGCATCCTGACTGGCTGCATCACGGCCTGGTACGGCAGCTGCATCGCCCTTAACCGTAAGACTTTACAGAGGCTGGTGAAAACTGCACAGCACATCACCAAGCTGCCAATCTTTCGAGGACTTCTACACCCAGCAGCTCAGGAAGAAATCCCTCAGGATTATCAAAGACCCCCATCCCCCCATCACCAAACTGTTCAGTCTGCTTTTTGCATTATTTTTTCTTTTTCAATTGTTGTTTTATGTCCTATATATGTTGCAATGCTAGAGGAGCATTTCTACACTGTAGCTACTGTGCATGTGACACACAAAGACGCTATGTCTTTGGTGATCTCCTGATTTCTCATATTGAATGTAAATGCAGGATTTAATACATTTAAACGGCCTGTGGGGAGATAAAAAAAAGTATGCGAATCATCCGAGGTCTTGGGCACATAGAGCATGTATACTTGAGTCTTCCTTAACCCCCGCATCCGAGCAGATGCATCACTGCTGATCTCAGTTCCGTCAAATGAATGGAGAGGAAAAATGGTGTTTTTAGTGTGCGGTTGATTTACCTAAAAGATAAACATATATGCTGATTTACAGATGTCTCTTCCAGTGTAAGTCAATGGGAAAAGAGTATTGTAGGGCCCAAATGACGTCAAGGCTGAGGTGGAAGTGTATTATCACTGTTTAGCCACTACGGAAATGTGCTTCAATTCCGGGCTCACTTAATGGGGGCTTGGCTATAACAGATTGTACCACAGTATAAACAAATGTTTTCAAGCACTTTAGTTGATGACAGGATATTTGTGACAAAACTTATATTTTAGCGTTAGCATGTTAACATAACAACACTACATTTTTGACAGCCAAATTAAGTGCAGATGTAATTTAAGATATGGTGAAAGTAAAAAATGTTTGCATTTAAAGCTACACAATTTGGGTCACCTTTCACTACCGACTTTGGCTGATTTGAGGAATCCATGTTTGTATAGTTTCAGGCATTTACCCTAATATTGGATGTGATTTTACAAATGTAAAACTGGTAATTACCTCCATCCGACCAATGTGGTTTGAGCTATGTTTGGACTCAACATTGTCAGGATCAGCTCAACATTGTCATACTTAAATCACCTAAGAATAGCAACGTTGTCTCTATTTCTTATTCTTCCAACTGCTTTTTTTTTTAACATGCATGTCATTATTATTGCCTCATGGGGCTGCTGGTGAAGCAAAATACTTTTAGTCCTTTTCATATTTTTACAATTGTCATGCCTTCGCAACATGGGGATCATGAATGTGCGAGCGAAATAAGAGCCAGAGAGGGGGGGTAAACATGTGTCAGACAAAGATAATTGGAATGCTTGCCTGTGTGTGAATGTGTATGTAAATGAGGGTGGTAAGAGAAGACGCGAGGATGGAGACAGACAAAGTCAGTCTGTGTGCGTAAGAGCCTGATGGTTTGAATGTGTGTCTGTCATTTTATTTGTTTCCTTGAGTGTCTGTGAGAGATATTAACAACCTGTCAAGTTGTTTGCAGGTCTTCATCGGCCGGTTGTTCAGACTGTTTAAACTGAGTCCTTGTGTTGTTCAGTTGGCTCGTTTCCTGTACTCAAAGCTTTTGTGTTTTTCCCATTGTCTTTAGGGTTGCCGCATTTCAAAAGCTTCAAAACTTCTTCATCAATTTGTCAATCGCCTACAGAACATGCATTGTTAATAAAAAATAAATTGTTAAAAACATAGAAAACCATTTATATTTGTAGCACTTTAAAAGGTCGGCTTATTTGAAGACAATGAAGTAGCAATTATAATGATGTGCCTTTTTAAAGCTAATATACTTGAACAATTATTGCTGATTTTAGTTTTAATCTTGATTGATGATTGGACTTATTGTATATTGCATATTGCAAGTGGATGAAAATGAAATGTAATGCGTACTTGGACTTATATACCATCATCGCTACTGCTTCTGTGCCACTTTTTTCTGTAACAATGTACATTTTCCCGCTGTCGGACTAATAAAGGATTTCTGATTATGATTTGGATTATGATATTTATCAAAAAGTCGAAAGGGCAAAAACCACTGGCTGTGTTGGACATCTTGTCATTGACTTTTATTGACATATGTGGCAGATGTTCCATCATTTAGAGTGCAACAACTAGTGGTAAAAACATGTTTAATTTGTATTACTTCACAAGCAAGACTTGCAGCACTTCAACAACACACTTCATGACAGACCATGGTTTTGCTGTCTTGCAGGAATGTGCATAGACCAGCCACCTACTGGTGAGTGCAACCAATAATTAAACAACAAAATAATTACATTGTATGCAGGGGCTGCGGGTACTGTAGGCTAGGGAAGGCTTCCCAAATATTTGTGTCACTGCATCCTGGTCAAATAAAATATAATGTTTGTATCTTTGACATTAGTGCCGCTATGCAGCCACCTGTGCCCTGTACTACGAAGCCAGTTCAACAGACCCTGGATATGTTTGAGTTATCTAAACTAACCCTAACAAACGAGATCTCGCTAAGCGGTCCTACGACGCTGGTTATCAAGTCGGTAAATCATGCCAGGGTTTCTCTCTCCAGCTGAGAGCGCGTTCACGTGAAAGGGGCGGGGTTAGCAACATTTGACCAATCACAAATAGGGACAGCGCAGCGTCATACTTCATTAATGAAAAGTAAACTAATATTAGACAAATATGAGCTTTAAACATCCATGACTTAAACACATAATCCAGGATACAAGCCACATAGCTGCACCTGCAAGGTGAATATAGAACAACTGGTTAAAAAATAACTACCGAGTGTTTGAAAGCGTACAACAGTTCTATGATATCACTGCCCCATCTAAGAAACGAGTGGATCTGTCTTGAATTACATTTGAGTTGAGTGTTTAGTCAACTTAATGTGTTGCTTAAAATAATACTTCTGCAGTATGTGACAATGTAGGTGATGCACGGCCAGATATGGCTCGAGAAGCTGACTCAGATAAGGAAATGTGATATATTATGATATTATATGAATGATAAAGTGCGAAACGTCGGCGTCTTCTCTGCATATGGCAGTTTAAACTGTATTTCCTTTATCCTTTGATATGACTTGATAGATTTAAACTCCGCACATTGAGCTCTGATTGGTCAGCAGGCGGTGCTTTCACTGAGTTGATCTCTTTTCTATAGACGCGCAGGAGGCGGGCAGGGTCAGGTACAACAAGTTATTTAGCCTTCCCAAACCTGAGTCTCACGCGCCGCCTATGATTGTATGGCTTTTAGAAAAAAATGTATTATTACAAAAGTACAAGGACAAAAAGGGTCCCTTTTCTGAGGACCAACGTAGCATTTAGCCAAATGGGAACTTTGGTGGAACATTTTCATTATGAAAATATGGAACTTCAAACACTTGCATTACTCTTTGAGAAGACCGAACAAACACTTTCCAAATAAAAAGGGGTGAAAAAGGCTTTAAACAAAAATAATTAATTGAGTAATAGTTATATCCCGTTTTACTTTGAATCTAAAGGCAGCTAGAATTACTTGTCCTCATCCTGGTAATGTGCAATATTCCATTCGATGCGCGTTAGCACGATCTATGTTTTCCACCCTACAGCTGTGAAGAAACGACACAGTTCCCCTAGCTTAAACACAACTCTTAGCATTTCTATGCTTCCATCTCCCTGGCACACCAATTAGCTAGTTGTGCTAAATGTTGCCTACGCTAGTTTCAAGGCAGAACTAAAGCTTGTCGAAATCTGGAACCACATTATGGGTGTCAGTCTACATACCGTGTAATCTGTTTGTGTGCACCCCAGTACTCTAATGTTTTCACATCCAGGCTCCCTGTTTAGTCACTATGTTCATGTTCCACCCACAATCAGCGTCTCATCGGTTGGATTTACACCTTTACCTAACCTCAGGGATGTCCCAATCACTGACAGCTACTCCTAACTGGATCAGGTGGGTGGCCAGGGTTACACTGAGGTGGGGATGCATTTCATAATCATTAGTAGACACTAATTAACTCAGAGGAAATGACCCTTCTTGATTAGAGTCATGTAAGGGGAGGAAGGTGAATCTGTGGAGTTAACACAGACGGATGGTTCTAACTGTCAATTGACCCAAACCTGGGTAAATGCTCGGGTTAAGCATGAAGGAACATATTAACCTATCGTTATCTGCTATCCTTTTAGGTCTTGATTTAGCCCAGTTCCAGAAAGACAGAAATAAAAGAGGAACTATAGACAAGCTATATTGGAAGTATTTTTTTTGCTACCAGTTCTGTCTACATGGATTGAACTTGTTAAAAAATAACTTACAGTTCAAAGCCTCTAACTGACATTGCATAAACTAGAAAGTTATAGAGGAAAAGACAGACAGCCAAAAATACAGATAATGATGAGTCATGCCTGGATTTGAATTTGCACACACCAACAGTGGAGAGGAAACAAGAGCAGTGCACACAATCAGGGCAATGATCAAATTTGAAGCGAATAAGGAAAAGATGAACATTACCTTTCTCTTGTTGTTGGGGCTCACGTACAAATAACTCAGTATTGTCTTTGCTCCCACTTTCTCATTAAGCTTCTGGTACGTTGCTCCGTAGTCAGTTGACCTGAAATGTAATCAGAAAGGTCTGATGAACACTTGATGAATTACTTGTTGCAATTAAAAGTGTCCCCCCCCCTCGAGAAATCAGTGGCAGAGGGGAAAGAGCATCTGCGTTATTAAGTCTCTTTTGTGTTTAACGCAGCGACATGAATCCCCAAGGAGAACAGCGGCTACATCATTATGGTCAGTGTGTGGGGACTGCTGAACACAAACAACACATAATTAAACCGAAGAAAACTTTTTTTTGTATCCAGATGTTCATCATCTGGATCATCAGTTTGTTCCATTATATATATTTTGTATTTACAAGCAACCATGCACTCACACAAATCATAATGAAAGAGCAATGCGACTAGAATAATTTGAACATGCTCTAAAATAGAACCAAGGAACAAAATAAACAGCATCAGAATACATTCGCTATTAGCAAGACTGTATACATGAAGTCTACGGGGAGTTGTTGTGCTATACATGCAGAAAAAAGTACATTCAGACGCAACATGTTCTCACTCCCAACCCGTCACACGTTGATGGACGGTCAGGGCCCCTCCCCGTCACGGAATTACGGACAGGGTACCCCTTGAGAGTCAGTTTTCAACGGGCAGGGCGTCCCATAGACCTGCATAGACCTCCCATAGTGTTGTTAATAGACGCCATGAGAACGCTCCCTGACGGTCGGTTGATACTGTCAATATTAATATAATAATTATTTATTTTGCAATAGTCACACTCGATTTCGCCGATGTTCTTGTTGCCCCAGCTGGTCGACACCTCTTTTAGCAGAAACAAATGCTACATTAATGTATTAAATCGCCAGGCAACGCAATCATTTACAAACTCTTCAACTACAACCCTAATTATATTTAAAAACATTTTAGAAGGCCTCACAAAATACTTTAATGTAAATTAAAATGTAAATGTGAAGGGATGTGTGTAATATAGTGAATGACATTATTCACCCACGGATCTATGGGTTAGGGTATTGTTCCGCACGGACATTTTAGTTAACCGGACTTCCTGTTGATGTGAAATCAATATAAAATAATACTTTATTCCGAGTTTGCTCATCACATAACAGCATTGTAATAACGGTTCGGCTGCATTAAATATTACATATCTGCCGTAGTTTGCTATTTATAGAGCCCTGATGAGAAGACTTCTAGACAAATAGGAAGAACAGCCACCGAAACTGAATATGTGACGTGAATCATAAATATATCAGCAATTAAACAAAATCTTCAATTTCTCTTCACAATATAAGTCTCCTTGCAGTGTCAATACTAATTCGGCAGGCTTTTATATTGGTTACATTTACACCATAACAGTGCACAGCTGATAGAAAGGGACACCTGGTGGTTAAAGCACGTTATTGAAATGTATTATTTTTATTTTTAGATATTAATAGGTGACACAGACAGACAAACTAATAAGGCTTTATTTAAACATTAAAGAATACTTTAGGTTAAGGTCTTATTTTGAATAAGAAAAAAGCGTTGGGGATATAAATATTAAGCCTGACAAAGTACTAATATATTGCTTTCCTGCAATGTTAACTACTGTATGTGTAAGCACTTATTTGAACTGATATTATACATATGTATTATACTCTTATAAGATGTATGTAGATAGTATAAGAAATGTGCAGAATAGGACAGTTTAATAGTAGTACGTTTGGAGGTACACACATATTGATAGGTCTTGTAATGCACTGTTGAGGAACCTGCGACCCAAGTTTTTCATCTCCGACCTTGTCAGGTATTGAATATTCAATAAATAAAGAACACAGAATTATTAAATATAAAACACAGAATTTGTGTGATTATACTAAATGATTTACAAATAAACAGGACTGCATATTTACAACTGTTACACATGCTGATGTAACGCAAATGTTTCCAACTTGGGATCAATAAAGTATATCTTATCTTAAGATGATCGATGGCTACTGCCATATGTGCCTCTGAACCTTGACAAGTGCATGTTTCAGGCTTATCAATTAACAACAGGAGGGGTCACAGACATAAGACCAGCTGTTAAATAAAGCTCTTCTGACCTTAGCTGTCATGTGGGTATATATTAATGCTGCCCATTATGGGCACAAGCAATTTTCACCCATTTATTAATTATATGTTTTACATTTGAGTGTTCCTATCCCCTAAACCTCCAGGGATGTACACAATTTAATACTGGCAACTTCTTATTATGGGAAATATGAAAACATATTTTAAAACTACAATTCCCAGTAGAGACGTGCCATAGAACATGTTGCAAAACACACAATAGCCAGCATGTGTAGTTCTGGGGGCGGGGTGGGGAGGACCCTGACTGTCCGTCAACGTATAACGGGTTGGGAGTGAGAACGTGTTGTCAGACGACAGGACATTTTTAAGCTTTTTACTCACCTGCTGGCTGCAGGAAAAAGTCTCTTTTATTGGTACTGAGTAACTTAGAAATTCATATTATTCTGGATTAATACCTCATTATAAAACATCTGATGCTATTACTTGTCATTATATTACAATTTAAGTGGTTCAATAAATAGCATTATGACATGGACCGATAAAAGGGCATGTTGATTCAACACATCCTCACTCCCAGGACGCAATGTCAAGGTCCCCTGTGTCTGCTTTTTACAACGCAAGGGGGGCGACCCTGTCTCCTAAAAAATACGTTCCCACAGAACTAAACTGCATTACGTTTAGCTTACATATTTTCTCCCACGTTACGTTTGTTATGAACGTATCTTAAATAAGTTTATTTTCTATATATCTTTGCCATTTATTGTCTTGCTTATAATAATGATAATGGTCATTTATAAATATCATTTTAGAGCACACATTTGAAATCGAGAATCGGGCTCGATATATGGTTAAATTAAAATCAGTAGGCGAGGCTGTAATTTCGCCAGCTGTTACTCTCATGACTCATGAGCGAGGCAGAAAATAATAGTTTTAACATGCCAAAAAGCTGCTGTGTCGTTTATTGCATCTCAAACATGAAAACAAATCCAGAGTTACGTGTTTCTGTACTTCCTCTAAGAAGAAAGGACAGTAACAGAAGATCTCTGTGGCTTCAGGCTTGATCGCCGTTCAAATGACAGCGTTGGTTTCCCCAAAAGTGGGCGGGGCTGTAAAGTGACGTAGATTTTACTCTCATCTATTTATTATAACGTAAATTACATGCAGGGTTCGTACGGTCATTGAAAACCTGGAAAAGTCATGGAAATTCAAAATGCAAATTCCAGGCCCTGGAAAAGTTATGGAAAACAATATTTTTCACAAAGTTTTGGAAAAGTCATGGAAATGTAACTAAAGTTGCGTCAAATATAATTTACATTTGATCTAATCGCCGAAATAATCTGCGGTCGCGAGCTGTTATGTGCCATCATGACGCGCATGGTGTTATTTTTTAATATATGAAGTGCGAGCTGTGTGCTCGAGTCTTCCTGCCTGTCGGCTGAACTCTGCTGCTCCGGGATGAGGGTCAGCTACATTATCTACGGTGCATTCGTTAACTGTGCGGAGTCACTGTGGCACAGACTGAGCCGCTGTTGAACAGCTGTTAGAACGGGCCGTTCAGGTGTTTAGAGCAGAGCGGCAGAGCGTGATGTGAACTGAAAAGTTTTTCTGTCGCAATATCATTTAAGGAATCGTTGAGCTAGCTAGCATACATTGTCACTATCTGCTAACATTAGCTTTAGCCTTCGTTTTCTAATAGTTTTTTTCATAGGCTATAAACAGAGGTGGTATAAGTATGGATCTTGTACTTAATAAAAGTAGAAGTACTCAGGTCTTGTACTTGAGTGAAAGTAGAAGTACTCAGATCTTGTACTTAGTAAAAGTAGAAGTACTCAGATATTTTTCTTGAGTAAAAGTAGAAGTACCAGAGTGTAGGAATACTCTGTTACAGTAAAAGTCCTGCATTCAAAATGTTCCTCAAGTGAAAGTAGAAAAGTATTATCATCAAAATATAGTGAAAGTAGCGACAGTAAAAGTAGTCGTTGTGCAGATTGGTCCATTTCAGAATAATATATATGATATGTTTTATAATGATTGATCATGAAAGTGTTCTCAAAGCTGGTAAAGGAGCAGCTAGTTTGAATGTCTTTGTATACTGCAGGGTAGCTTGTGGATTTACTCCAGGTGGAACTAAAGTCTGATTTAACACTTGATAACATTTCACATCATTCATCCACATCTGTGAAGTAACTAAAGGGATTCAATACATGTAGTGGAGTAGAAGTACACCATGTACCTCTGAACTGTTGAGGAGAAGAAGAACAAAGTAGCGAAACATTGAAATACTTAATAAAGTACAAGTATCTCAAAATTGTACCCAAGTATAGTACTTGAGTTTATGAACTTAGTTACTTTACACCACTGGCTATACAGATAGAAAGACTAAGCCTTGCACAGAGGCATGACAATACATTTCAAAATGCTCAACAGTGCTGCCAAAATTACAAACTGACTGCTACACAATTAAAATAAATGCTTTTATATATTTCTATTAGATGTGACTCTTTGGCGTTTCTGTTATTATTAACTGCTGCTTTAGTTGTTCTGACTGCTAACATCCTGTTATTCCTCATTTTAAAGCCGATATCCCGTGGGGTCAGGGGTCGGATCCTTGTCACCTTTTTCATACCTGATGAGTTTGCATCCCTGACTACAGTTGCTTCAGCGTGTAGAAGCTAGTAAGCCTACTATTTGATTTGTTTTAGATAGGCACAACATGTTTCATATGCAGACCTTATTTTCCTGTTCCATGTTCAAATACATTTTTTTTTTTTTTGGTCATGGAAAATGAGGTAAAGGTCATTGAGAAGTCATGGAAAAGTCATTGGTGAAAAAGTGTATGAACCCTATACATGCCAGTGTTTTATCTTTTTATTTAGCGATTTGTTTTTGCATTTCTAACTGGGAATGTTTTCATGTTCGCTGATTGGATATTTTCGCCGCAATGCACGTTGGGATATGGTGTTAATGCAATATGATATCCGAAAAAAAAGTTTAGGATGGCCGAAGACACTACACTACCCATAATCCCCAGCTATCGTTTGGGACTACAGTCCCGTTGACAAATCCTGTGATTAATCTTCAAGCTCTGATATTTGATTGTTGGTGCTTCAGAAGACTAAACATTTATCGGCAGATCTCTAAAAAGTATATTAATTACTCGTTATTCTCTACTAATAGTTAAAGGTGACATGTCATGCTTTTCCGGTTATTACCCGTCCCCTTGTGTGTTATGAAGGTTTTTATGCATGTAAACGGTGTGCAGAGTCAAAACCCTCAAAGTACACCCTGTAGCGCAACCCTGTCTCCTAAAAATTACGTTCCCACAGAACTAAACTGCATTCTCAATTACGTTTAGCTAGAAACGTATTTACTCCCACGTTACGTTTGTTATGAACGTATCTCAAATACGTTTATTTTCTACATATCTTCTAGAAACATGTTTTCTCCCAGGTTACGTTCCTTATGAACGTATCTGAAATACGTTTATTTTCTACATATCTTTGCCATTTATTGTCTTGCTTATAATGATGATAATAGTAATTTATAAATATCATTTTAGAGCACACCTTTGAAATCGACAATCGGGCTCGATATATGGTTAAATTAAAATCAGTAGGCGAGGCTGTAATTTCGCCAGCTGTTACTCTCATGTGCGAGGCAGAACATAATAGTTTGATCATGCCAAGAAGCTGCTGTGTCGTTTATTGCACCTCAAACATTAAAACAAATCCAGAGTTACGTGTTTCTGTACTTCCTCTAAGAAGAAAGGACAGTAACAGAAGAGCTCTGTGACTTCAGGCTTGATCGCCGTTCAAATGACAGCGCTGGTTTCCCCAAAAGTGGGCGGGGCTGTAAAGTGAAGTAGATTTAGTCTCATCTATTATTCAAAACCATTCTATTTATTCTAACGTAAATTACATGCCAGTGTTTTATCTTTTATTTATTTGTTTTTATTTTAAATCGTATAATGTCGGACTTTTTTTCTCGTCTTTGAGGAGGGTTTAGAGATTCAAAATACTGAATCTGTATTTTTTAAAATCTCTTCCTTCTAATTTGTTATTCTTTTCTAAATAACACACTGTTATTTACTCAACAATAGCACACAATTATCCTTGTTTTTATTTATTCGTTTAATTCTATAATCTTGGGCATTTTAGCATGCTTTTTAGCCGTAAATAAAGTCACCAGAAACAGACGGGACATTTCGAGATTTAGGATGGCCCAAGACACTACACTACCCATAATCCCCAGCTATCGTTTGGGACTACAGTCCCGTTGACAAACCCCGTGATGTTGCGCTGAGGTTACGCCGAGCGTCAAGCTCTTTGAAATGGAACGAAACCACGGCAGACTATTCAAAACTGGACTCGAACGCCCCACCAGAACTACACATGCTGGCTATTGTGTTTCGCAACATGTTCTCTATGGCACGTCTCTACTGGGAATTGTAGTTTTAAAAGACGTTTTTCCCAAATGTAGAAGTTGACAGTATTAAACTGTGTACAGCCCTGGAGGTTTAGGCGATAGGAAACACATTGGTGTGTACACATTTAAAACATGTAATTACTAAATGGGTGAAAATCGCTTGTATCCATAATGGGCAGCATTAATATATACCCACACGACAGCTCATTGTTACTTTGTAATTCTACTCCACTACAATTCAGAGGTTAACCTGGTATTTTTACTCCACTACATTTTGTTTAGTTACTTTGCAGATTCTGATTAATGATGTGGAATATAAACAACCCTTAAAGCAGACTTTAGTTACACCTGAATACAATTCAGGGAAGGTGATTGTCAAGTGCCAACAATCAGGAGAGATATTTGATAGTTGGTGCTTGAGAAGACTAAACATTTATCTGCAGATCTTTATAAAGTATATTCATTACTCGTTATTCTATACTAATAGTTAATTAAAAACTGTATAATGGCTATTTTGCATATCCCTTTCAAGATTTCAAGGTTTTCTAAGGTGTATTGATCTTATACACAACTTGGGTCGCAGGTTCCTCAACAGACATCTATCAATATGTGTGTACTGTATACCTCCACCATTAAACTGTCATATTCTGCACATTTCTTATTCTATCTACATACATAAGAGTATAATTAATGTGTATAATATCATTTAAAATAAGTGTTTCAACATAGTTAACATTGCAGGAAAGCAATATGTTAGACGTTAAGTACTTTGTCAGGCTTAATATTCATCTGTAGATAGATACCCCCAGAGCTTTTTTCTTGTTTAAAAGAAGACCTTAACCTAAAGTATTTTTTAATGTGTTAATAAAGGTTAATTCGTTTTTCTGTTTTGCACATCCTCCTATTAATATCTTTGTACATCCAGCACTAAACTGTTTTATTGTAGAGATCACTTAGTATCTTCTTGACTTTTTATATTCTATATTTCTATCATTGATCTTCTACTTTCCCCCTATGAAAGTATGTACTCTTAATATTGTTTTGATCAAATAAGATTATTCAACAAAAATAATTCTATAACATGCTTTAACCACTAGGCGGTGCACACAAGGTACACACAGCATACTAATAATAACTTTGTATTATTAGTGTAGACACTTATGTATAACATCTGAAGATGTGTAGTTTTATTCATGTTTTTACATAATTTTACAGGATATTGCTATACTATTTCTCTTGTTTTACTTCTACACATTAATATCTGATTTGTAAAACATCACAGACAGAAAGGCATAGGCTATCCGTCATTTAATAGTAAGCTATTGAAATTGTGATTCCATAGATGTGTCTCCCATCACCCAAATCCCCTGACTATTCTCTCAACTCAGTATTTAGATTCTTATATTCAAAGAAAATCAGTAATATCTTTAAAAACTACAAGTCCTTTTCGATCAGCTGTGCACCGTTATGGTGTAAATATAACCAATATACCAATTGGATCAAATATAAAAGTCAGCCGAATTACTATTGATACTGCAAGGAGACGTATTTTGTGAAAAGAAATTGAAGATGTTGTTTAATTGTTGATATATTTATGATCCACGTCAAGTATTCAGTTTTGGCAGCAGTTCTCCTGTTTGTCTCTCTCTATAAATAAAGAATTACGGCAGATGTGTAATATGTAATGCAGCCGAACCGTGTATTACAATGCCGTTATGTGATGACTTCCAAAGAGAAAAGCAAGCACACTCTGAATTAGGTATTATTTTATTTTTCGTTGTCGGATATCATATCTCCATATCATATCAACACCATATCCCAGCGTGCATTGCGGCTAAAACATCCAATCAACAAGCTTCAAGCTGAGGATCTTGGGTAATCAGTTTAGTGGGTTTGTGGTGTGTATCGCTCAAAATGTCCCGTCTGTTTCCGGTGACTTTATTTACGGCTAAAAAGCCCAAGATTATAGAATTAAATGAATAAATAAAAACAAGGATAATTGTGTGTTATTGTTGAGTAAATAACAGTGTGTTATTTAGAAAAGAATAATAAATTAGAAGGAAAAGATTTAAAAAAATACAGATTTCAGTATTTTGAGGCTCTGAGCCCCATTTCTTTTCCTCACAGACGGAAAAAAAATCCGACATTATACGATTTAAAATAAAAACAAATAAATAAAAGATAAAACACTGGCATGTAATTTACGTTAGAATAAATAGAATGGTTTTGAATAATAGATGAGAGTAAATCTACTTCACTTTACAGCCCCGCCCACTTTTGGGGAAACCAGCGCTGTCATTTGAACGGCGATCAAGCCTGAAGCCACAGAGCTCTTCTGTTACTGTCCTTTCTTCTTAGAGGAAGTACAGAAACACGTAACTCTGGATTTGTTTTAATGTTTGAGGTGCAATAAACGACACAGCAGCTTCTTGGCATGATCAAACTATTATGTTCTGCCTCGCACATGAGAGTAACAGCTGGCGAAATTACAGCCTCGCCTACTGATTTTAATTTAACCATATATCGAGCCCGATTGTCGATTTAAAAGGTGTGCTCTAAAATGATATTTATAAATAACTAATTATCATTATTATAAGCAAGACAATAAATGGCAAAGATATGTAGAAAATAAACGTATTTAAGTTACATTCATAACTAACGTAACGTGGAAGAAAATATGCTTCTAGAAGATATGTAGAAAATAAACGTATTTGAGATACGTTCATAACTAACGTAACGTGGGAGAAAATACGTTTCTAGCTAAACGTAATTGAGAATGCAGTTTAGTTCTGTGGGAACGTAATTTTTAGGAGACAGGGTTGTGTAGCGAGTAAAACTCTAACACAGAGAAGAACTCCCCAAAACGCCTCGTTGGTGAAACGTCATCATCCATTTAATTCTTCCGGGTACATCAGGACGTCATGTTGTAACCGGAACGAAATGGACCAATCCGCGGAGCCGTTACGTTAAGCCCCCGCTGATTGGTCCAAATTGACCAATCCACGGACTTCCTCACACACACGCAGCTCAGCGTATGTCTCCTCCGGGCTGCTGCTGATAACAGACAGTTGGGATCGCGGCGAAATTCTCTCTGCAGACCCATTCTCACAGCGTTTATCAACCTTTTTCTTCTCAATATCAAGCCACACTTATTGTTTTTACTTCGGCTGAGACGTGTGCTCGGGGTGAGTTTGGCTGTGTATCGCTAAACAAGGAAATCACACCTCCACGGAGCTCAGCGCGATTCACAACGTGAAACAATCGGACGTTGTGAATCACCCCGAGCACACGTCTCAGCCGAAGTAAAAACAATAAGTGTGGCTTGATATTGAGAAGAAAAAGATTGATAAACGCTGTGAGAATGGGTCTGCAGAGAGAATTTCGCCGCGATCGCAACTGTCTGTTATCAGCAGCAGCCCGGAGCCGGAGGAGACATCAGCTGAGCTGCGTGTGAGGAAGTCTGTGGATTGGTCAATCGGAGCACACTGGGCTCACAGGGAGGGGGGCAAGAGCTCCAACGAGCCGTTTAGTGGAGAGAGTGAATACACGTAATTTACAGAGATGCTGTATGCGAAACAATGTGAGTTTGGAAAATTGCACAGTATTTTTCTATTGTAATATCCCTCAACAATGGTATTATGATCAGTTGAAAGGACCATGACATGTGACCTTTAATTAAAAACTGTATATAATGGCTATTGTGTACATCCCTTTCAATATCCGCTCCCTCCACTGGCTTCCGGTAACTGCTAGAATCCACTTCAAGACACTGGTACTTGCGTACCATGCTGCGAATGGATCTGGATCTGGCCCTAAATGCAATGTAATGTAATGTAATATTTCAAGTTTTTAAAAGGTTTATTGACATATCATACACACAGGGGCGCTGTAAGGGGGTGAAACGTTAGGACGATTCTAAGGGCCCGTGACTGACAGGGGCCCCAAAATGTTCAGAACATTAAGAAAAAATATGTAAGTAACCTTTCATCAATCCTCAATAATTAACATTAATAGAACGTTATATTGATAAATAACTCACTAAACTTACGATTCATTTAACTTATTTTCTTCCAAAAGTTAATTACCCAACGCCTCTGTACACCCCCTTCTATTTACGTGTAATGGTTTGGTCCTGCCTCCAAACGAGGTGCGGCCCCGGCACTTGCAGAGAGTGAAAGCATGTGAGGAGGGATGCTAGTACTTAGCCTACATACGTGTGTTGTACCATGTTTCAATGACCAACAAAGTCAGGCTCTAAGAAAATAAGAGAAAGGAGAGAAAGACAAGAGAGAGGGACTAAAGGGCGACAGTATGTCACCCAGTTTTTCACAAGAAAAGGTGGGTGTGGTCCATGAGTGGTGGAAATTAGTCTGTTAGCTAATGTTTTTTGTTTACTAAGCTGACATTAAGTACTGTTAATATCTTTACAGCAAATTCACTGCTCTTCACTGCTCTTTTAGCTGACATTTAAAGGTATGGTAGGTAATTCACTTCAGAAACACTTTTTGTTATATATTCCATGGAATGCTCTTAACATCCGATAGCAATGAATATATTAAATGCTTTGACAATAAATACATACAAAAAATTCATCTGTGGAAGCCGTGGCGCTGTAAAAAGCACGACCAATCATCTGAGCCGGCCCAGCTAAAGTAACTGGATGGCCTACCTGCCTGTCAGCCTTCCATCTGTGCACAAACTTATCTCGTGCCCTCATTGGTCATGTGCGTGTTTGTGTGTGTTGGAGGAGGGGCTCTGTAAGGAACTCTGAAGGAAGGGGCAGATTTTTTTCGGTTGTGTACTTTCAAATTCTAGCGCACTCGAGCTGGTTTCTCCATTCTTACCTCCCTACTTTTAATAAATGCAGGCACATTTTTTGCGCCTATTCATACTAAATCAGTTGTCCCTCCCCCTGGTGCCAGGTCCAACAGATCCATCTTTAGGCTCAGCAGCCCTGTCCCCCCATAAGGCTGAACCTGAACCAGCTTTTCTCCAAACTGAAGGAGGTGAGCAGCATTGTGTTGAATGCCACTTAACATATCTGAAGGGAGACTGGAATACAATATATATATATATATATTAGTGCTGTCAAAATTATCGCGTTAACGGCGGTAATTTATTTTTTGAATTAATTGCGTTAAAATATTTAACGCATTTAACGCATGTGCAGAATGGCCCGCCCCATACATGCCACCAGTGGCAGCGCCAGGGTATGGCTGGGGTAGGCTACACCCATACCAAGAAATGGCTTAGCCCCACCATGAAAAATGATGTTAAAGTAAGCAAAATAAAGTCTGCCAACTCGCGCGGAGTAAATTGCACACACAGCAGTTAGTAAGATTGATTTCAGTAGCCACGGTTTTGAAAACTTTTGTCACGTAGTGATCGTCTTCTCAATAGAACATCTTTGATAACGGCGTGGTGTTGTTGCAGGAAGTCCCGACGGAGAATACTCTTGCTGTAGTACAGGGGTGCACATAACTGGTACGCAGGTTATGTGCGTAATCTGAAATGCGTACCGTCACTTGTGTCACAAAGCGCATTTGCGTACCGACGTACTTGTGAAGCTTTTCCAGAAGGCGGTTCGATCACCGGACGACAGAGTCGGTCTCCGTGTGCACAGACAGGCTGCTGTTAACGTCGGTCTGTCCAACGGAACTGTGCCAAAACTACGCCAACCGGCTGCGGAGGGAGACTCCCCCCTTCACTGGAGAACTGCGCTAAAACAGCTGATCACAACGTTCACACTCTTGCGGCTTTCACACCAGCGCTTTTCAGTTTCTAGCTCCGAGCGGGCGCTTTTCTGGTTCAGCTCCGGTTTCCCTTTTCAGCTCCCGCTCTGTGCACACCGCCCACTGGCGCCCCAGAGCTGCCCCTGCTGCGTCATGACGTCACCGTTTACATCGCTGATTTGCTCCCCAACGGCAGCTCACAACAACAACAACAACTGCGTCGGGTCGATGATCGTGTTGCTTTTAATCACACGAAGCCAGAATAAATTGAATAACGACTTCTCCAACCTTATACTTTGCTCCAGAGTGCCGTGGTTCATTGTTTATTAATGTGTTTCTGCAGCATTTACCAACCGCTGCAGTGCTGGCTGCTCTTCCACGGGAGTTTATTCTCCCGTTAGCTCCCGGTTAGCTCGCACTGCAGCGGCCGCTCTAAAGTATTCACTGTCCGACTCACACAAGCAGCTGATGCATATCCCCAGTTCCCTTAGCCTAAGTGAATGTGTGTCAGTCTGAATTGACACTGTTTGGTATCACAACGCTGTTATGAAAGTTTCTCTGGTAAAACGGGTGATGTTGGCATAGCAACCGAAGCTAAACTGACTACTTGCATCCGATAGCTGCAATAATACAAAACAACACGTCTGCCTCTCTCCACAATGATCGATAACAGTGAACGGATGGTCAAAGTAAGGCACAAATAAACAGAATCACACGAAGCCTGGTTAGTGTTGCCTGACTTTATAAAGTGTGTTTATAGGCACTACTGCTTGTAGGCAGGCATGACAGTCGATCCATGGGAGGTGGGTTTAGTTTCCTGCACGCCTCGATGTAAGAGAGACGTAAGCGACGTCGCCTCTTAGCTCCAAAGCTCTTGCCTCTGGACCGACAATTTTTTGGAGCTGGAAATGAAGCGGATTCCGGAGCTAAGAGCCGGCGCCGCTGCGGTGTGAACAGGAAAAGCTTTTCAGGCTCTAGCCCGGAGCTGAAAAGGCGCTGGTGTGAAAGGGGCATCTGTGGTCACGAAGTACTCCACTAGCGCGCCCCCCCCCCCCCCCCCTCTGTCGACTTTCCTGAAGTACTCCCCCGTTGATAGAAATCAACACGTAATGAATTAAGACCCCACGGTTTGATGATTGATAGGTGTGTGGGTTGTCTTTCATTTTGACATGCAGAAAAATGTTATAATAAACATAGATACTGCATGTTAAATGGATATATCCGCCTTCTTTCATTTATCTTTCCATTCCCACAACAATATACATAAATAAATGGCATATTTTGGACATAGTTCGAATGGTGATTAATCATGATTAATTAATTTTTAAGCTGTGATTAATCTGATTACAAATTGTAATCGTTTGACAGCCCTAATATATATATATATATATTATACATATATATATAACAAAAAGCTAACATATAATTTAAATTATACATTTCAAACACAGTATTTTCCCACATAGCCAATGATCTATATAAAACAAAAAACTGCTTTTAGTCTATTTAGGATGATGGACAGTTTGAAGCATTGAGTGATCAGTCTGTAAACAAAATGTTAATCACCGACATTTTGGTTATGATATTAATACTAATGTTATTATATTAAAGCAGGGGTGGGGAACCTCCGGCCCCCGGGCCGTATACGGACCGCTAGACCATTGGGTACGGCCCTCGAGGTAATTTATAAACAAAGTGGCCTGTGCCTGGTGGTGGGGCCCAATGTGATATATTTTCATGGGGCCCAAAATCCCTGGCGGCGCCCCTGCATACACAACTACGGTGTAGTTATGCAATGATTGAAAAACTTGGGTCACAGGTTCCTCAACAGTGCATTGCAAGACATCTATCAATATGTGTGTATACCTCCACCATTAAACTGTCATATTCTGCACATTTCTTATACTATCTACATACATAAGAGTATAATTAATGTGTATAATATCAGTTAAAATAAGTGCTTCAACATAGTTAACATTGCAGGAAAGCAATATATAATACATGTGGGAAGAGGGTGGGCTGCCCCCCTAGCGCCCCTATGGGCTGGCCGCCACTGGCAAGGAGACATATTTTGTGAAAATAAATGTAAGATGTTGTTTAATTGCTGATATATTTTTGATCCACGTCACATATTCAGTTTTAGGGACAGTTCTTCAAGTTTGTCCAGAAGTATTCTCAGCAGGGCTCTATAAATAAATATCTACGGCAGATATGTAATATTTAATGCAGCCGAACCGTGTATTACAATGACTTTATGTGATGACTTCCAAAGAGAAAAGCAAGAACACTCGGAATAAAGTATTATTTTATTTAAATGTTTTCGGATATCATATCGCATTAACACCATATCCCAACGTGCATTGCGGCTAACACATCCAATCAACGAGCTTCAAGCTGAGGATCTTGGGTAATCAGTTCAGTGGGTTTGTGGTGTGTATCGCTCGAAATGTATTTTATAGGCCTACGTCTGTTTCCGGTGACTTTATTTACTGCTAAAAAGCCCAAGATTATAGAATTAAACAAATAAATAAAAACAAGGATAATTGTGTGTTATTGTTGAGTAAATAACAGTGTGTTATTTAGAAAAGAATAACAAATTAGAAAAAAAAAATGAGTTAAAAAAAATACAGATTTCAGTATTTAATAATATGTTACGTATATAATAATGTATGTTAGAATAAATAGAATGGTTTTGAATAATAGATGAGTAAAATCGACGTCACTTTACAGCCCTGCCCACTTTTGGGGAAACCAACGCTGTAATTTGAACAGCGATCAAGCCTGAAGCCACAGAGATCTTCTGTTACTGTCCTTTCTTCTTAGAGGAAGTACAGAAACGTAACTCTCGATTTGTTTTAATGTTTGAGGTGCAATAAACGACACAGCAGCTTTTTGGCATGTTAAAATTATTATTATTATTATTATTATTTTCTGCCTCGCTCCTGAGAGTAATAGCTGGCGAAATTACAGCCTCGCCTACTGATTTTAATTTCACCATATATCGAGCCCGATTCTCGATTTCAAATGTGTGCTCTAAAATGATATTTATAAATGACTATTATCATTATTATAAGCAAGACAATAAATGGCAAAGATATGTAAAAAATAAACGTATTTAAGATGCGTTCATAACAAACGTAACGTGGGAGAAAATACGTTTCTAGCTAAACGTAATTGAGAATGCAGTTTAGTTCTGTGGGAACGTAATGTTTAGGAGACAGGGTTGCACGGCGGGTAGCATTCACTCGCGATCTCAAGTCGTCTACAACATACGTTTAGGGAGCTATATAGAAGCCTATGGACATCCCGGAAACTTGAAAATGTACGCTAAGGGCCGCCCCCCTTGCGTTGGAAAAAGCCGACACAGGGGACTTGACATAACGTCAACATAGGACGATCCGGGAGTGAGGATGTGTTGGTTGATTAAACACCTCGGTGCACACCAGCCAAGGGCAATTGTTTTAAACCAAACTGCTGGTGTAAATAATCACATTCAACGATGGAACCAAAGTCATCTGAATTCAGCATTGGAGGCGTGACTCCGTTCATTCCTGTGAAAGTTGCTCAGTGGTGAAGGAAGCCCAAAATGGACTAACTGGAGGTAAAACAGCCCAGTCTTGGGCCCATAGAGAATGCACACTAGAGTTTACCATAAGCCCTGTATCTAATCCACTGGTCTTGGATCAGTCAAATGAATGGACAGGATAGATAAAAAAAAACGTTAATCTTCTGCTGTGTTTTTTCAACTTTTAGGGCCCAGTGATTTGAACAAGGGCTATTCAAGTGTTTGTACTGGCTAATTGACTTATAACAATGTGTACCCCATGGAAATTGTGAGAGTAAAATGATGACATTTAATTTTTTTCTTCATCTTTCCAAAGTGGTTAAAGTGACTAGTTTGATGCAAACAGTCGTTTGTGTAATTAGTATACAGTATGTTGTTACTGATTGTCCAATGATCAAATGACAGATGATTATATGCAAAATAAATTGTCAAAGTTTTCAAATTAGAGGCTACAGACACAGTACACATGGCTGTCGTGCTGCCTGACGCTAACTTTCATGAGCTCTTAAGTCTGTTGTGAAGATTAAAAGCAGCTTTGCATGACAGAAACGGCTAACAAACACTCATTAATCTGCATATACTCACTTCTTGGAAAAACACCAGGGGAGAATAAAACGGTTTCAAGTGGGTGTAGTTTCGTGCAGTCAAAATGTTTTTTAAGATTGTTAAAACTGAAGCAGATGATGTGATTTTTTTAACGTAGGCGACAGGAAACGGAATGTCTTTCTTCCAAAGCAAATAAATACATGAGAAGAGTCAGCTCAAGCATCTAATTCAATTCGAAATACACAAATTAATTAAATGTTTTCATGGATCAATAATTTGTCTTAGAACAAAAATATCTGAAGTGTTGTTCTTTATGTCTTTGTCACCTGCCCATACATATGTTAGCTGTCATCATATGTTTATTAGCATGATATTTGGCCATGATGATATATACAGGGTCTACTTCATGGCAAATTTAGAGTGGTATCAAGCTCAAGCTACCTAAACTAAAATGTTTCTAACTTGACTGGTAAGCAGAGTCGCTTTATTATTTTCGTCACTTAATTTGCATAGAAAAGTGTGATAAACCAGCTATAAACAGTTAAATCAAGACCAGCTTTCAATGAGAGCTAACATATTCAAAGGCTGGTTAAAGTCCTAATGCAACATTTGTGTTCTGTTGAAATTTAGCATTTCAGACCGTGTCCAAAAGTTTGAGCGATGTGAGCTGTCAGGTCTAATTTATTTTTGAGCAGTCTGAGGCTCAGCTCAATGAGCTTTTCTAATTTCACATGGAGATAGAGAAAAAGCATTCAAATCTTAAAAATGCAGCAAAGACGCTGCAGAATGCCTCGTGTGACTTCAAATGAAGAAATAATTCACACGGACGGATGTTTTTTTTCCCACTTATTTTCGGTGTTCCTGTTAAATCCAGACGAAGTCCTTGTTTGAAGGGTTTTGATGGAGATTACTGAGAACTTCATGCTTGAAGTTTTACAAACAGCCATGGAAATAAAGATATATTCACTGGCAAATATGTTTCATTTACTAGTAACCTTCCTTGGTTCCCTGGTGAGAAAATAAATTGCCACCAGGCAAACTCTGCTGGATGTCTCTGGTATAATTCATCAGGAACCATCAACAGCCGGGACCATGGGAAAATGTCATTATCAGGCTATTGATCGGCTCTTCAGAGGCCCTTGTCACAGAATCACTTGATTTAGGGGCCAATGACTTATTTTTAGTGTCCCAGCAACTTTCAACATGAACCAATAAAAATGGCCAACCCCAGCAGGATGATGGAAGTTACATAAAATGGAAAAAAGACAGTTTCTCAAGGACGATGAATCTGAGTGAAAGTTGTTCGCTTGCTCATGGCTTTTGATCGCCTATTTTTCAGTGGATATGTGTGGATGCAAAATACTGCTCATACCATGCTACTGTGATTTTGACCGTTGGGAGGTGTTGGGCTTTAGAAATGCCCATGCCAAGGCTTCAACTGTCCACATGTTAAACTAGAGGGGAGTTAATAAAACATTGAACAAGGACACAACAAGTATATTCCTCCTTTTACAGTAATATGGCTCACTGAGAAAATGGTCTCTAGGTATGCTACGAAGACGTTTGAGCTATTCCCTATCACGACACAATCTCTCACAGCTCAGAGTCAAAAGCTTAACCTGTTAAGCCCCAAGCCTGTTTTGCAGGCCTCAGGCTCGAAAATGACATTCCCAGAACAAATGACCATAACTTCACTTCTAAAACGGGTAAATTAATAATCTTTTTTCTCAAAGCAATGATAAACATGTGAGTTGGATGTAGAAAAGTCAGAATCAATATAGATTAAATTCAGATTGAACATAGTAAAAAAATATAAATGATAGTGTCCATCCAAAAAAAAAAACATTACTTATAGTGAAAACCACCCTTGAATGATGGGATAGAAGACTAAAAGATTTAGGAATCCAAACTAAAACATATAATAAATACCCTGTATCAAGATTGATGCAAAACAAGTCACATTTGACCTTTTTAGAGAGGTTTAGCTTTAGGGTCATTTGGGTGGATTTGCCGTTTCTCTGTAAACCATTGGTCGATTTTGGTGATTGACATGTCTTTTGAACCGTTAATGCCAATAGAATGGAAGGGGAAGTTCCACATACACACACACGTTACCATTGAGGAGTGAGAGTGACGCGCACGCAGTTGAAAGCCATGTTACGCTCTGAAAACTGAAACCTCGGCTCAAACTAGTAAATATGAAGGTTAATTATCAGTAAGCATTTCAAAGTGACACAGACACATTGGATTAACCTTCAGCAGCATTGTTATCGTTTTGATGCCATTGAACACAACTTTTGATCAGAACAACAGCAAGAGAGTGTTTGGTCAGGTTATTTTCCAATGTGTTGCATCAGCAGTCAGTAATGGATAAAATAAAGACAAAGAATATAGCCTAAGTTTTTTTAGAGAAGTTTGCATCTCTGATTTGGAAGTACAGGTTGGTGTGAAGGCTGGAACCAACCACACATCCTAAAGGTTAAATAGAAAGACACCTTTTTAAACACATGTTTAACCAGCTTTATTTTACTAAATTGAGCCACGCCATCTTGTGCATTAAGTGATTGTTATTGTGTTTTGTGTTAACCCCAGTTCTGTCAGTGTCTTGTCTTGCAGCTCACCTTGCTCCTGCCAAAAGGCTGAGCTGCTGAACAACACCTGCCTATGTAGATGTGCCTGGCTAATTGAACTGTGCCATTCAGATAAAACTTGAGGGGTGTTTAAAGAAACCACCTAAGCCAACTGTTTTTTTAGTAGAGTTTTCTCCCCTGCACTTAACTATGGATTAGCAATGGACTTTGATAAATATAAAATAATTAACCTTTTTTCATCTTAATTGATTTTGTAACCAATCACTAAACTGTATATGCATTTTGGGTGAATAAAATCCCTATTTTTTCAATCTTAACCTGCTCTCCTAGTTTTGCGTACCATGGTCCTTCACAGTGAGGATCAGTAAGGTTGGAAAATGCAACAGAGAAGAACGTCCCTAAAGCCCTTTTTGACAAGCTGCCTGAAATAGCTCTGACGAACATAGATCCGTTGACTCTAAGGACATTATTCCTCATTGTTTGAGGTTAAACACCAGCCATCAACTAATGTGTCAATTATTTGATGTTTTACCTTAATGCTTACACTAACAGTTGGACAGTGTCAGTGTATTACTTACAGGTTTCATAGAGCCAAAACATTTCACATGCTACTCAACTGGCTTTAGTTAAGCCAGTCCTTTATTAGTATGTAAGTATACTTTGTTAGTAATTCTTTGTTAGTAATTCTATCGCTCGAAGTGGAGTCGAAAGAGATGAGTTTGCAGTCTGCGCCGGAAGATGTGTAGGCTTTCTGCTGTCCTGATGTCAATGGGGAGCTCATTCCACCATTTTGGAGCTAGGATAGCAAATCCACGTGTTTTTGTTGATGGGAACTTGGGTCCCCTTCGCAGCGATGGTGCAGCGAGCCGTTTGGTTGATGCAGAGCGGAGTGCACGTGCTGGGGTGTACGGTTTAACCATGTCCTGGATGTAGGAAGGGCCAGATCCATTCGCAGCATGGTACGCAAGTACCATTGTCTTGAAGTGGATTCTAGCAGTTACCGGAAGCCAGTGGAGGGAGCGGAGGAGCGGCGTGGTGTGGGAGAATTTAGGAAGGTTGAAGACCAGACGAGCCGCTGCATTCTGGATGAGCTGCAGAGGTCGGATGGCACATGCAGGTAGACCAGCCAGGAGGGAGTTGCAGTAGTCTAGGCGTGAGGTGACGAGAGCTTGGGCCAGAAGCTGTGTCGCTTTCTGGGTCAGCTGGGGACGCATCCTCCTGATGTTGTAAAGCGTGTATCTGCAGTAGCGGGTTGTAGCAGCGATGTTTGCAGTGAAGGGCAGGTTGTTATCTAGGGTCACACCCAGATTCCTTGCAGTCTGAGTCGGGGAAACAACAGAGGGGCCGATGTGTATTGTTAGGTCAAGAGGACAATCTTTTCCCGGAAGGAAAAGCAGTTCAGTCTTGTCAAGATTGAACTGTATTATATTATATTATATTTCTCTAAGTAGCAATCCATTGGCTGTTTTAAAGGTGTCCTATCATGCAAAATGCACTTTTGTATGTCTTTTATACCTAGATATGAGTCCCCGGTGTGTCAGGGAACTCACAAAGTGTCAGCAAATAAAACCCTCTCTCTTTTACTCCGCACCAAAATCTCTAAAAACGGGGGTGCAACGGAGCTGATCCAGATGTGCTGCCGATATTACGGAATATCGGAAATGTGGGCCGGCTTTACACCCACATCAGAAACGTTGCTATCAGAAACAATGTGCAACGTGTTTTGGACGTCATATGGTCTTTGTTTAAATTAGCAAGCATCGCAAACACTCAGAGCTGACCTGTGCTGGAGAGAGTATGTGTAAAACCCGCAAGAGAAAAAGCATTTGAGCTCCATACTGTTTCAGAAATAATCCTTGATGTGGTTTGGAACATGATATGGCGTTTAATCACGGCAGCATTTAGCTGTATCTGCTGGTATGAATCTCTCTCTTCCCTCTGCAGCTCACTGCTTGCCTGCGTGCTCTAAAGGGGGCGGGGCCAGCAGCTACAGTCACAGAATCAGCACTTCTCTAACAAGGCTGAAATAGCGGGATATGAGGGATGTCTACAATTCATGATCTGTTTGGTATTTTGAGCAAAACACATAGACATGTTTTTTATATATTTGTATATATCTGAGACTAATAATATATGCCTAAAAATAGCATGATAGGACATCTGTAATACCTACCAGAACACTTGGTGAAACAGTTAAACTTTAAAACAATGAGCAATACCAATCTTGTTAGCTTGTGAATGGGAAGTCAAATGTTTCACAATTTATTTATTTATTTATCGTCCCATAATGCCCACCCAACACGGCATTACAACAGCAAAGGGACAGTGCAGATTCAAGTAAAAAGAGTACACTTGCATATTATATAAAAAGGCACACGTTAGCATTAGCAATCAGGAATGGATAACAGACCGTATTTAGCTTTGGCTTTTTAGTGAGGTTTGCCTGTAAGATTTGGAAGTATAAGTTAGGTTTGGTCAGGACACAAATGTCTTCTAAAAATGTAAGTAAGTGAAGTAAAAAATTGAGCAAAACCAAAAATCAAAGCTTACCAATGTAAGATACTTTGCACCGTATGCCTTTGGCCTAAAGCACTGATGGACAGGTTGACAGACTTGTGCATGCTCTTAATGTGGCACGTGATTCCTAGTTATAAAAGTTTCAATATGTTACCTCATGCTGCTATTTGTGGTCCCGACAGGCTGAGGGGCCTTGTTTATCCTTAAACTCCCCCTGAGGAGTGCAAGATTGCTTGAAGACTTATTGGCTATCTTAAATGCAGTTATCAGTATCTCCACTGCTCTGTCTATCTTCCTGGCTGTAAATTGCCAACTAATGTTCTGCACTGTCATTATCCTCTTCGCTCTCTCAAATTGTATATCATCTGTTAGCTCATCCGTCTTTCTGTCAATCTGTCTGCTGCTTACCCACCACCTTTAATCTTCCATCCATCAGAAGTTGCTCCGATTTCTTATTAAATCAAATCAAAGGCAACACATTTAGAAAAAGCAGAAAGACACATCAGTAGCAGATGCACCAATCATGGGTAAATGCCTCTCCTGGGCCTCTACGAGGTCAGTCACACAATGCTAAATGTACTATGACATTTTAGATGGGGAACAAATAATGGAGGTAACAAAAGATATGGACAAATTCAAAAACCATAAAATGACCCAATTTTATAATTCGACATAAGCTTTTCATATTTTCCACACCATTTATCTCAGGTGGTAGTCTCCTCAATGTGCTGTTACACGGCTCAGTTGCTCGTTTGTATGCGCCGTCTATTTGGATAGCTTATTCTGCAGAGAAATATTATAACATGATTTATTAGTGATTGGCATGAAGCCTTTTTCACTTGGCCAAAAAAAGGAGAGAGAAAAAGACGCTGTCACAGAGGGTTGCTTTGATCGCCCTCTGTATAGTTTGCACTACACAGGGCATGCTCGTGTGGTATTTATATTGCGAGCATTATTTGTTCCTATAGTGGTGACCGTTTTCGCTATCTTCCACACCTTAATAAATATACATATAGGTACGAATAAAGAACCTGAACCTCCTGGGAAACTTCAAGAAACCGGCGATGGTTTGGGAAAATGCTTTCCCTCCATTTTCACCTCACTTAAAGAATGACTGCAGTTGCCACTTGTAATAGATTAGGCACAGCTACACCGAGGTAATGATGGTTCTTATGGATGTCCAGTGATCTCCATTCAGTGCATTACACTTTTACCAATTCCTGTGCTTTCTTTGCCTTCTCACTCCCATGCAATTCTTGCTAAAAATATGCGCTGGAATTGCGGAATGAAGAATCTGCGGCTTTCTTTTTTAATGCGTTAAAGTTTCCAGATAAATTCCAAACGTTAACAATGATAACCCAAGAGTGTATATCTTAGCAAATCTCACTAAGTCTTACATTCTGATGAAAACAGATGAATACAAATAAAAAGGTATCTCATCCCTATTTGGCTGGCACGCATGACATCTTCTCTAAGTGCTAGGTACAACATGTTTTAATGTGTCCAAAGTATATTTCCTTAACATCTCTCTCTCCTTTGTAGCAGAAATTAAATGTGTAGTCTTGCAAAGGGGTCCCCAGGCTAAACCTTAATATAAAGAAATAAGCTAAAAAGTAATAACCTCAGCTTTTTCCTTACATAACCCAAGGACGGGTTTCTCCATCTATACAACAGAGGCAATACAACAAAGTTAGGTGAGCTGAGACTCTACAAAGCCATAAGAAAAAGTAGACTCAATACAAAATGTTATCTTCACCCTTTATTCAATTGTGCAAGCATTTAATTGGGTATTCTTGCAGTATGTTGTCACACTTGGACAACATACCCAGTCTCAACTTGTGTTATGTTAAATACATATTTTACCTTTTTGTATTTTCCCTTCTCGGTTTATAAAGATTTCTAAAGAAACATTTCCACACATCACAGATAACATAAGCAGCGTGAGCTTCAGCTTGTTTCCCACACTTCATTGAAGATACATGATGTGTATACCAAGTGAAACACTCAAATCCAGGATGCTGTGTTTTTAGGGGCTGCACCATTACATCAAATAGAAATCATCTAGCTGGCTTGTGCATTTTTTACGTGTCCTGTTCTTAATCCTGTCTGACATATCTGGTATGTTTTCAAAGTTTGGGGTCTTCACTAGACTTTAAAAACAATTCTGGGAGTTTGAATAAAACTTACCAGACAGAACAGCCTTGTTACAGCACTATAAAAGTTAGGGTTAACAATGTTTGTACGGTCTTTAAATACAGCTTATGGTGTTTAGGTTTTCTTTTCAAGTTATTCTTCTTGCAGACATATTTATATAGATCTTTCAAAACATATTTACACTTTGGCCCTTCACATTTCAAAGTTTGGTAACACTTTATATTAAGGTACACAAATTAACCATCAACTAGTTGTTAATTAACATGCATATTAGCAGTATATTGGCTCTTTATTCGTCATTATAAAACACTTATTAATGCCTTATTCTACAATATTTTCTACAAGTAATAGGCCATTAGTTGAGAATTTTTCCTCAATAACCCTCTAATTAGTGCTTATTTATTGCAAGTAAGGAAGTTGTTGTACATGAGTTTTGGTCTTATAAGTGTTAAAGGTGGGGTAGGTAAGTTTGAGAATGCTCTTAACATCCCGATAGCAATGAAGTGCTTTGACAAAAAATCCATAACAAAATGTCATCTGTGGAAGCCGTAGTACTGTAAAAAGCACGACCAATCATTTTAACTGGCCGGCTGAAATAACTGGATGGCCTACCTGCCTGTCAGCATTCCATCTGTGCACAAACTTATCTCATGCCCTCATTGGTCATGTGCACGTTCGTGTGTGTTGGAGGAGGGGCTCTGTAAGGAAGTGGCAGATTTTTTCCGGCTGTGTATTTTCAAATTCTAGTGCACTCGAGCTGGTTTCCCCAAAATTACCTACAGTACCCCACCTTTAACCTGTTAAGCCCTGAGCCTGTTTTTCAGGTCTCAGGCTCGAAAATGACATTCCCAGAACAAATCTTCCCATCTAAAAGGGTTAAATTAATAATCTTTTTTCTCAAAGTAATGATAAGCCTGTGAGTTGGATGTCGAAAAGTCAGAATCAATATAGATGTTTTTTATTTTAAGGCGAGACACCCCAGGTGAATAGGGTAACTTGTTTAACTTAAAGATATCAGCTAGATATTTCTCCAGTTAATTACTTACACTAAGGCCATTGTTCTTTGTATTACAAGTCTTCTGAAATAGCATGTTTAAATATGCAAATTAACCATTATCTCATTAAATATGCACATCTTTTAACACATTTCAGGAACCAAAATCTGAAATTTGGATAAAGCCAGGTTCAAAATTCTTGTTTCATTTTGTAGTCATATTAGTATCCAAGGCTTTTACAGAAGGGATATTGGATATCTCTTTTTATCACTCCATAAATCAGAAAATACTGTCAACAGCTCTAAAATATCCATTTTCACCATGTTTTTAGGTATAACATGTTATATAATTCAGGCTATGAATGATATATGAACAAACCCTTCTGTAAAAGCCTTCATAATATTGATAGAAATATAACTGGAAGGTTTGGTGTATCTACGTGCTACTGAAGTGGACATTTCGAACTCAGAGTAGGAGAAAAAACTAATTTTGAGAAAACAACCTTTAAAGATTGCAGTGAGGCGCTAGCTAAACTCTCCTGTTCTTTGGATGACAGCTTGCGCATCGACGCACTCCGTGAAGGTATTTCATGTTCAGGGTCATTTGTTTTTTGTCTAACCTTGCTTCGTGCAAGTGACAATTGTTGTCGTCTTCTCTGTGAACGTTTCTTTCGCCGTTCTTTTGCCATTTTGAGATTTAAATTTCTAGCGGAAAGCTAACCAGGAAATGTTTTAGCACACCACATGACGCATCTGAACGAATCACATTGTCAGAAATTGACACCAGCCAATGAGATTTTGTTTCTTGGTTTAAGGTGAGACACCCCAGGTGAATAGGGTAATTTTTTTTAACTTAAAGGTATCAGCTTTACATTTCTCCAGTTAATTACTTACAATAAGGCAATTGTCTTTTGTATTACAAGTTTTCTGAAATATCATGTTTAAATAGGCACATATTTTAACACATTTCAGGAATCGAAATCTGAACTTTGGATAAAGCCAGATTCAAAATTATTGTTTCATTTTGTAGTCATATTAGTATCTAAAGCTTTTACAGAAGGGATATTGGATATCTCTTTTTATCACTCCATAAATCAGAAAATACTGTCAACAGCCCTAAAATATCAATTTTCACCATGTTTTTAGGTATAACATGTTATATAATTCAGGCTATGAATGATATATGAACAAACCCTTCTGTAAAAGCCTTCATAATATTGATAGAAATATAACTGGAAGGTTTGGTGTATCTACGTGCTACTGAAGTGGACATTTCGAACTCAGAGTAGGAGAAAAAACTAATTTTGAGAAAACAACCTTTAAAGATTGCAGTGAGGCGCTAGCTAAACTCTCCTGTTCTTTGGATGACAGCTTGCGCATCGACGCACTCCGTGAAGGTATTTCATGTTCAGGGTCATTTGTTTTTTGTCTAACCTTGCTTCGTGCAAGTGACAATTGTTGTCGTCTTCTCTGTGAACGTTTCTTTCGCCGTTCTTTTGCCATTTTGAGATTTAAATTTCTAGCGGAAAGCTAACCAGGAAATGTTTTAGCACACCACATGACGCATCTGAACGAATCACATTGTCAGAAATTGACACCAGCCAATGAGATTTTGTTTCTTGGTTTAAGGTGAGACACCCCAGGTGAATAGGGTAATTTTTTTTAACTTAAAGGTATCAGCTTTACATTTCTCCAGTTAATTACTTACAATAAGGCAATTGTCTTTTGTATTACAAGTTTTCTGAAATATCATGTTTAAATAGGCACATATTTTAACACATTTCAGGAATCGAAATCTGAACTTTGGATAAAGCCAGATTCAAAATTATTGTTTCATTTTGTAGTCATATTAGTATCTAAAGCTTTTACAGAAGGGATATTGGATATCTCTTTTTATCACTCCATAAATCAGAAAATACTGTCAACAGCCCTAAAATATCAATTTTCGCCATGTCTTTAGGTGTACAATGTTGTATAATTCAGGCTATGAATTATATATGAACAAACCCTTCTGTAAAAGCCTTCATAATACGTGGAAGGTAGGATGAATCCTCATAGAAGGGGGCAGACGCAGGCGGACAGCTGCAGGATTGATAATCCTAGCTATGGGAAATGGGCCTACAAAACGGGGAGACAACTTCTTTGACTCCACTCTGAGAGGGAGATCCCGTGTGGAGAGCCAGACACGTTGCCCTGGGGATTACTGTGGAGCTGGCTTGCGACGGCGATTGGCGGTCCGTTGATAACGGTCGGAAGAGCGCAGGAGCGCGTAGCGGGCCTTTAACCACATGCGTCGACATCGGCTTACAAACGCCTGTGCAGATGGGACGCTGGCGTCCCGTTCCTGTGCAGGGAAAAGGGGCGGCTGGTATCCGCGGGAGCATTGGAATGGAGAAAGACCAGTAGCAGAACTAGGAAGGGTGTTGTGGGCATACTCAACCCATAGAAGCTGCCTCGACCAGGAGGAGGGAGTGGAGGAAGCTAGACAGCGTAAGGCAGTCTCCATCTCCTGGTTCATTCGCTCTGCTTGACCATTGGACTGGGGATGAAATCCGGACGAGAGACTGACACTGGCTCCCAGCAGCCTGCAAAACTCGGACCAAAAACGAGAAGTAAATTGTGGTCCCCGATCAGACACAACATCACTGGGGAGACCATGCAGCCTGAACACATTGTAGCATGATTTCAGCCGTTTCTTTGGCAGTAGGTAATTTGGTTAATGGAATAAGCCGGGCAGACTTGGAAAACCGGTCTATGACTGTGAGTATGACTGTGTTACCGTCTGAGGGTGGTAGTCCGGTGACAAAATCCAAGGCGATGTGGGACCAGGGACGATGAGGGATAGGCAAGGGATGAAGAAGACCGGAGGGAGCTTGGCGTGAAGTCTTATTTTGAGAGCAGACTAGGCAAGCAGCAATGAATTCCTTGGCATCCTTCTCCATGGAAGACCACCAAAATCGCTGTCGAATCAGGGCTAGGGACCGTCTCACTCCTGAGTGACAAGCCAGGCGAGAGTTATGACCCCACTGGAGAACCTGGGTACGGAGAGTGGCAGGAACAAACAGACGGTTAACAGGACAGGCACTTGGGGCTGGGTGTTCCGCATGAGAGCGCTTGACCTTATCCTCCACCTCCCAGGTCACCAGACCAATGACACATGTAGAAGCGATGATATTCTCAGAATGAGATGGAGAGCTCTCTGGCTGGAACTGGCGAGACAGGGCGTCAGGTTTGATGTTCTTAGAACCAGGTCTGTATGAAAGAGAAAAATCAAAGCGTGTGAAAAACAGAGCCCACCTGGCTTGACGAGAGTTCAGCCGCTTAGCTGAACGGATGTACTCCATATTATTTTTGTGATCCGTCCAGACCACAAAAGGCTGCTCTGCTCCCTCCAACCAGTGTCTCCATTCTTCCAGGGCAAGTTTCACTGCCAACAGTTCTCGATTTCCAATGTCGTAATTTCTTTCTGCTGGAGACAGCTTCCGGGAGAAGAAGGCACACGGGTGCATCTTCTGATCCTCGGCCGACCGTTGAGAAAGAACTGCCCCAACTCCAGTGTCCGACGCATCTACCTCTACAGTAAACTGCCGAGTAGAGTCTGGAAAAATCAAAATGGGAGCAGAGGTGAAGCGTGACTTTAACTCACCAAAAGCCCCTTCGGCCACCGAGGACCACCGGAAGGGAATGTTCTGAGAGGTGAGAGCTGTGAGAGGGGTTGCCACCAAACTGTAGTTTCGAATAAACCTCCGGTAGAAGTTGGCAAAACCCAGAAAGCGTTGGAGCTCCTTGCGTGTTGAAGGGCGTGGCCAGTCAGTGACCGCTTTGGTCTTTTCAGGATCCATCTTGATGTTTCCGGTGGAGACCACAAATCCCAGGAAAGGGACTTCTGTGGTGTGGAACACACACTTCTCGGCCTTGACAAAGAGGTGGTTCTCCAAGAGCCTCTGGAGGACTAGGCGAACATGGACCACATGCTCCTGTTTAGACTTAGAGAAAATCAAAATGTCATCCAGGCATACAAAAACACAGATATTGAGAATATCCCACAGAACATCATTCACCAACCCCTGGAAGACTGCAGGTGCATTGGTGAGTCCAAAAGGCATGACTAAATACTCATAATGTCCACTAGGAGTGTTAAATCCCGTCTTCCACTCGTCCCCCTCCCTGATTCTCACCAAATGGTACGCATTACGTAGGTCCAGCTTGGTAAAAATAGTAGCGCCTTGTAACAGTTCAAATGCAGAGGAAACAAGTGGAAGGGGGTACCTGTTCTTGACAGTGATATTATTGAGTCCTCTGTAGTCAATGCATGGGCGCAGAGTCTTATCCTTCTTACCCACGAAGAAAAACCCTGCACCAGCAGGAGATGATGAAGGCCGGATAAGCCCTGCATCCAAAGAGTCATTGATATACTTCTCCATTGACTTAGTTTCAGGAGCCGATAAAGAAAAAAGTCGACCTCTAGGAGGAGAAGTACCAGGTAACAGGTCAATAGGACAGTCATTAGCGCGATGAGGCGGGAGTGAGGTGGCCCGAACTTTGTTAAAGGCCTCTTTAAGGTCCCAGTAATCCTTGGGAACACCGGAAAGGTCTTCACACTCAGAGATCCTCGGCTGACTGGAATCAATTGAGGTACTAGATCTTAAGCAGACAGCATGACAATGAGCACTCCACTCTCTAATAGTCCCTGAAGCCCAATCTATATGAGGATTATGCCTCCTTAACCAAGGAAACCCCAAAATGACAGGCTGATGTGGTGCATGGATAAGGTGAAAAGAGAGTGTTTCGCTGTGATTACCTGACATGCTCATTTGAACTGGAGTTGAACGGTGTGTCACTCTGCAGAGAAGACGACCATCTAGAGCTGTAGCATTGATGGGCTTCTCCAAAGCCTCCTGACCAAGTCCCATTTGAAAGGCCAGTGTTATGTCCAAAAGACTGGCATCAGCACCAGAGTCAATAAGAACTGCCACAGTGTGCATTTTCCCCAAGCAGCTCAGCTGAGCATGGGTTAGGGGTCGAGAGGGCATTTCTAAAATCATACGGCTCACCAGCGCCCTCTGGATAACTGGTGAGCCCTGTCTTTTACAGGACAAGAGAAGGCAAGATGACCCTGCTGGCCGCAGTAAAGACAGCAGTTGTCTCGCAGGCGGCGCTGTCGTTCTGCCTCGGAGAGCCGGGCCCGCCCCAGCTGCATTGGTTCAGACGAGTTAGAAAATCCTCCTCTCACCTGTTCAGGAGCATGCGCTGACGGGAGAGGCGGAGCCTGAGGGGCGACGGAGAAAACCCTCTCTCTCCTCCGCTCCCGCAGACGGCAGTCAATGCGGATGGAGAGAGCCACCAGCTCATCTAAATCAGCAGGAAGGTCCCGAGCTGCCAGCTCGTCTTTAAGGCGATCCGACAGACCGTTGTAGAAGGCATCGAGAAGTGAAGAAGCATTCCAGTTACTCTCGGCGGCTATGGTACGAAACTCGATGGAGTAATCGGACACAGATCTCCCTCCTTGCACCAGGTTAAACAGTCCCCGAGCTACCTCTCTTCCGGGTGTGGCGTGATCAAAAACTGTACGCAGTTCAGCGGAGAATACGCTTACAGACGAGCAGGCAGAGGATTGTCTTTCCCATTCGGCGGTACCCCAGTCTTTAGCTTTGCCCGTGAGAAGAGAGACAATATACGCCACCCGGGATCTTTCTGTTGGGAAGGCGGAAGGCTGAAGCTCGAAGGCGAGGGAACATTGGACCAGGAATGGTCTGCACGAACCTGGGGCTCCAGAGTAGCGTTCGGGAGGAGGCAGGCGTGCATCCGATGCCGGAGGACTCTGGATTCCAACAGCGGAAGCTGGAGTTAGTTCCGGACCGTTGCAGGACGGGTCTGAAGATGATCACGGAGATTCACAAAGGTCCGTTCGTAACGAGCGGCCATCTCCTGCATCGCTTCAGCCATGAAGGTAAGCTGCTGCTCGTGGCGTTGTAACACGATATCGTGTGAAGGCGGTTCTGTCGCTGAGTCGGCTGGATTCATGTTTGGCCAGATTGTACTGTCACAGGTACAGATCAGAACCCAATAGCACGACTCAGATACAACCAGTATAGTAATGTTCAGTTTATTCCAGGTCAAGGACAGGCAGAGTCAAAATCATTAAATCCGTCAGACAGGCAGGAATCAAAAACTGGGCAGGACAAAACTCGGGACTAGAGCACAACACTCACTGGAGAGCTTGGCGGAAACGACAAGACAATCTGGCAAAGGACAACTGATAATGAGGTGGTATAAATACTGTGGAGTGATGAGGGAATGAGTAACAGGTGAGGGGAAGGGCTGAGGAGACCAGGTGAGGGAAATGAGCTGATTACAAGGGCCTGGAGGAAAGCGGGATCTGAAATGACAATAATAGAAGTGTCTAACTTGTGACAGCCTTATTAGGCCCATATTGAGCAGAGCATATTAAGACCAAAACTCATGTACAACAACTTCCTTACTTGCAATAAATAAGCACTAATTAGAGGGTTATTGAGGAAAAACTCTCAACTAATGGCCTATTACTTGTAGAATATGGTCATGTAGAATAAGGCATTAATAAGTGTTTTATTATGACTAATAAAGGGCCAATATATTGCTAATATGCATGTTAATTAACAACTAGTTGATGGTTAATTTGTGTACATTAATATAAAGTGTTACCAAACGTTCAGTTGGGAAGATCACAGAGCTGCACATCACAAGTGTTTAAATGTTAAATAGTATCCAAGGTGGTTTAGGAAAAAAACATTCACCGGAGAAATATGGCAGTCAAAAATAATACAGTAAGATGTAGAGAAAATGAACTCCATTTATCTGATAAGTTGTTTATTTCTTTACTTCTTTACTCGTCCTTCCAACATCTTCTCCCATTGAAATGTATTATAGCTAAGTTGTTCCACAGTGCTAGATGTAGAATCATAATGAGATGGTTACTGTTTTCCCCTGAATCATTTCTATAGGCCAGCCATTTGCATTTTGATTAAACCAAGCAATTGGTGCAGGAATGAGTCTGCTAACAGGGAAACAAGTTAGCATTTACACACTTTTGGTTCTCTTGTCTCAAAGTCAATGTTTTTTTTAATGTATTTTTGGATTAGATGCCAGCAATAAGGTCCACAAGGTATGTTATTTTCAAGTTTTTTCGACGACAAAAAATCCCCTTAATTACCCTAGTCTATTTCAGGAGTGTCCAAACTACGGCCCGAGGGCCAACTGCGGTCCGTGATCAATTTTTTATTGTAAATTAAAAGCAAATTCCAAAAGTATAATATAATTTTCTAACTTATATCTTAACTTACAGTATCTTTATATCTTTATATATATGTATCTTTATCACCTCGTCGGCGAGCGTCTGGTGGCCGGGCTTGCCACGGAGCCCGGCCGGGCCCAGCCCGAAAAGGCAACGTGGGCAACACTTCCGCTTCTCCCTCCCGCGGGCGCACCACCTACGGGAAACAACGATGGGGTCGGGTGCGCTGCCAGAAGGTTGGCAGTGAAAGCGGAGGGTCTCGACGGACCAGACCCGGGCGGCAGAAGCTGGCTTTGGGGACGTGGAACGTCACCTCTCTGGGGGGGAAGGAGCCAGAGCTTGTGCGGGAGGTGGAGCGGTACCAGTTGGATCTGGTTGGGCTCACCTCTACGCACAGCGTCGGCTCTGGAACCTTACTTCTGGATAGGGGTTGGACTCTATTCTTCTCCGGAGTTGCTCAAGGTGTGAGGCGCCGGGTGGGTGTGGGGATACTCACAAGTCCCCGGTTAGGTGCTTCGTTGTTTACCCCAGTGGACGAGAGGGTCACCTCCCTACGCCTGCGGGTTATGGGGGGGAAAACTCTGACTGTTGTGTGTGCTTATGCACCCAACAGCAGTTCAGAGTATACGGCCTTCTTGGAGACCCTGGAAAGAGTCCTGTATGGGGCTCCTGAAGGGGACTCATTAATCTTGCTGGGAGACTTCAACGCACATGTGGGCAATGATGGAGACACTTGGAGGGGCGTGATTGGGAGGAACGGCCCCCCTGATCTGAACCGGAGTGGTGGTTTGTTACTGGACTTCTGTGCTAGTCATGGATTGGCCATAACAAACACCATGTTCGAACATAAGGATGCTCATAAGTGTACGTGGTACCAGAGCACCCTAGGCAGAAGGTCCATGATCGATTTCGTTATCGTATCATCGGACCTGAGGCCGTATGTTTTGGACACTCGGGTAAAGAGAGGGGCGGAGTTGTCAACTGATCACCATCTGGTGGTGAGTTGGGTCGAGTGGCGGGGGAAGCCTCTGGATAGACCTGGTAAGCCCAAACGTGTAGTTCGGGTGAACTGGGAACGTCTGGAGGAGGCCCAAGTTCAGGAGGCCTTCAACTCGCACCTCCGGCGGAGCTTTTCGTGCAATCCTGTGGAGGTTGGGGACATTGAACCAGAGTGGTCGGTGTTCAAAGCCTCTATTGCCGAAGCCGCGGCGGGGAGCTGTGGTCTCAAGGTCCTAGGTGCCTCAAGGGGCGGTAACCCTCGAACCTCCTGGTGGACACCGGTGGTCAGGGAAGCCGTCCGACTGAAGAAGGAGGCCTTCAGGGATTTGTTATCCCGGGGGACTCCCGAGGCAGTTGCAAGGTACCGACAGGCCCGAAGGGCAGCAGCCTCATCCGTGGCCGAGGCAAAGCAGCGGGTGTGGGAGAAGTTCGGAGAAGACATGGAGAAGGACTTTCGGGCGGCACCAAAGTTGTTCTGGAAAACTGTCCGACACCTCAGGAGGGGGAAGCAGGGAACCATCCAAGCTGTGTACAGTAAGGATGGGACGTTGTTGACCTCAACTGATGGAGTGTTAGGGCGTTGGAAGGAATACTTTGAGGAACTCCTGAACCCGACAACTCCGCCCTCTATGTTAGAGGCAGAGCTGGAGTATGACGGGGGATCAACACCAATCTCCCGGGGGGAGGTCACTGAGGTCGTCAAACAACTCCACAGTGGCAAAGCCCCGGGGGTGGATGAGATCCACCCGGAAATGCTGAAGGCTCTGGGTGTTGAGGGACTGTCATGGTTGACACGTCTCATCAACGTTGCGTGGAAGTCGGAAACAGTGCCGAAGGAGTGGCAGACCGGGGTGGTGGTTCCCCTTTTCATCAGAGGGTATGTGCCAATTACAGAGGCATCACACTACTCAGCCTCCCCGGGAAAGTTTACTCCAAGGTACTCGAAAGGAGGGTCAGGCCGATTGTCGAACCTCAGATTGAGGAGGAACAATGCGGATTCTGTCCTGGTCGTGGAACGACGGATCAGCTTTTTACTCTCGCAAGGATCCTGGAGGGGGCTTGGGAGTACGCTTATCCGGTCTACATGTGTTTTGTAGACTTGGAGAAGGCGTATGACCGAGTTCCCAGGGAGTTACTGTGGGAGGTGCTGCGGGAGTATGGGGTGAGGGGGTCTCTACTCAGGGCCATCCAATCTCTGTACTCCCAAAGCGAGAGCTGTGTCAGTCGGGTCCTCGGCAGTAAGTCGGACCCATTTCCGGTGAGGGTTGGCCTCCGCCAGGGCTGCGCTTTGTCACCAATCCTGTTTGTAATATACATGGATCGGATTTCGAGGCGTAGTCGTGGGGGAGGGGGTCTGCAGTTCGGTGGACTAAGGATTGCACCACTGCTTTTTGCAGATGATGTGGTTCTGATGTCTTCATCGGTCTGCGACCTTCAGCACTCACTGGATCGGTTCGCAACCGAGTGTGAAGCGGCTGGGATGAGGATCAGCACCTCCAAATCTGAGGCCATGGTTCTCAGCAGGAAACCGATGGACTGTCCACTCCAAGTAGGGAATGAGTCCGTACCCCAAGTGAAGGAGTTCAAGTATCTCGGGGTCTTGTTCTCGAGTGAGGGAACAATGGAGCGTGAGATGGGCCGGAGAATCGGAGCAGCGGGAGCGGTACTGCAGTCGCTTTACTGCACCGTTGTGATGAAAAGGGAGCTGAGCCAGAAGGCAAAGCTCTCTGTCTACCGGGCCATTTTCGTTCCTACCCTCACCTATGGTCATGAAGGATGGGTCATGACCGAAAGAACGAGATCGCGGATACAAGCGGTCGAGATGGGTTTCTTCCGCCGGGTGGCTGGTGTCTCCCTTAGGGATAAGGTGAGAAGTTCGGTCATCAGGGAGGGACTCGGAGTTGAGCCGCTCCTCCTTCGCGTCGAAAGAAGCCAGTTGAGGTGGTTCGGGCACCTAGTTAGGATGCCACCTGGGCGCCTCCCTAGGGAGGTGTTCCAGGCACGTCCAGCTGGGAAGAGACCAAGGGGTAGACCTAGGACCAGGTGGAGGGATTATATCTCTTCGCTGGCCTGGGAGCGCCTTGGGATCCCCCAGTCAGAGCTGGTTGATGTCGCCAGGGAAAAGAAAGTTTGGGGCTCTCTGCTGGAACTGCTACCCCCGCGACCCGACCACGGATAAGCGGGAGAAGATGGATGGATGGATGGATGGATCTTTATCACCCTCAGTGAAAAATGTTTGGTCACCTCTGTTCTATGGTAAGCTTTTGACTTCTGGTGATCGCATTTACTCTTCAATAATCATAAAAGTTCTGTTAAAAAATGTTCAAGTATCGTGAAAGTGTGTTTGCCATAGATGTCATTTTTCTGCAATGTTTCAAAATCCAATCTAAAAATCCTATTGCTTTTTGTAGAGAGAGCCCTTGTGATGCTTACTTCACAATGCTCAGCCTACCACTCTATAGCACCGCTCTATACCAGCCCCTTAGCAACAACCCTGGCAACCATGAACATGTTTGCATCTATATGATTTTGTTAAGAGACCTACAAAATTATACGGTATAACTGTCCAACTGTCATAACTGTATAACTGCCATACACATCAACTGAAAAACCTTCATTTAAGTAAAATATACTCTTTTTGTAATAAACACATTTTAATGTAAAAAATATCCCAACAAATTGCATTTCTATTGGGAATAATAATCTTGATGATCATGTGACATGTTTGCTGGCCATTAGAAAATAATGGGGGAAAAAGTAGCAATCTGACAATGTCAGAGGTGTCATGGTGAAACTACTACATCACTACTACAAAGCTATTAGACATTTGGATGTGAGACTGGGTTGATGCCCTTTTTAAAGATTCCAACTTTGTATTGTGCAATGCTACACTGTAGTAGTTGTTGGCAATGGACGTATGAGGCCTCACCCCCCAACTGTGCAACATACAATAAACCAAAGGCTAAAGAAATAAGGAAATAAAATAGTTTCAAAAAATAATCATAAGTGATACAATGGTGCAAGAAATATGCAGGCATAAGTAAACTATGTACAATACATGTTAGATAGTTTGCTTATTTCTACATTCTAATGAAGCTTAGCGCAAGTTCAATAAGGAAGACCTAACACGAGTCACTTACACGTCACTCGATGGCTCCCTTCCCCCCTCATTAAATATGAGGGCGTCACCCCTCAGCAGCCAATAGCTGCACATGCTAAATTCCTTAAATGCCTGCTCTTCCTCCCTGTCAGTTGTCATTTGCAGATGACCGCAAACAGTAGCAGTACTACAATACTCCTCCTCGTGAGGAAAAAAAAAGCACAAGAAAAACTAGCTCAAGATGTCCAACTCGGACAATTCAGATCACGAACCTGGTATGGAATTATTCGAGCCCGGTTCGGCTCCCCACAGCGGCCTATCACCAGAGGCAGACTTCCTCATCGCCCGGCTCCTGCAGCAGGGCATCCCCACAGCCCCAGGCCTCACTCTCTCGCAGCTCCGAGAGCTCTCGGATCAGGTCTCCAGCACAGCTCCCCAGTCCGGGGCAGCAGCTCCAGTCAGCTCCCCAGAGAGCAGGGCGAGGCCGCAGCCGCGGAGGTAATAAAAAAAGGGCAGGAAGTTGAGCCCTCCAGGATCCCGTCCACCTCCAAAATCCACCCCTTCCCAGGCTCGCCAGTCCGGGAGCGTCACTAACACACCCCTCATGGAGAGTAGCGTGGCCGGCTCCCTGCAATCCCTGGCTAGCTTCATGATAGCTATCGATGCTCGCCTCCAGGCCCTGGAAGACTCTGTCAAAGGAGCTTCGACTTCCGTGGCACTCAGGTCAGGTACTAGTGTTAACGAAAATGTTTGCACTCACCCTTACACAGGGTTGGGTTGTAACGGAATACATGTAAAGGCGTTACGTAATCAGAAATACAAAAAATCAAGTATATTCAGCGGGCGTTACATTTGATAAACGAGTAATCTGAGTCAGTTACTTTCGTAAACCTGAAGTGAATACTTATTGGAATTATTGGTTGAAAAGTTTCCTCACAAAATGTAATATTCATTAACGGCAGAACCGTGTGCACACTGCACAGCGCTGCAGCGTGTCTGTGAGCGAGAGATCCAGCGTGTCTGTGAGGCCCCGCCCCCGCACGCAGATGAGAGAGAGAGAGTTCTCTTTCAAAATATATTGAAAGGTAGAAACGGAGATGGTTAGATAAAATGTGGAAGATAACGTTTATGTAGCATTTATTTATTGTCGAAATGATGACATTTATAACGGGATAAAAGTGAATGGCCTGCTGAAGGCATAGGGCAAGTGACTGGAAAAAGTTATTACATCGTTTCAGATAATAAATAATAATGATAATTAATTCTATTTAGGGGCGCCTTTCAAAGCACCCAAGGACACCTTACAATGCATAACATATTCCAAGGAAAGGTTTTAAGACGGTACAATAATGCAGTATGGGTGAGTTTGTATGTGTGATGCAGATGAGAGAGCTGTCCAGAATGACACTAAGATGTTGTGTTGTGCTCTTGATAAGCCATTAAAACAGTAAAATACGTGTCTCCCGTTCACCAAAACATACCCATCTGTTATGGAAAAGAAAGTATTCCAAAGAAAAAAGAAGAAAAGAAGAAGAAAGAAGAGGAAAGAGAAGAAAGGAAGTATTCTAAAAGTAATCTGGTCCCGGCGGGGACTGTTGTTAGCTTCTGATGCGCAGAAGAAAAATCTGGCCCACCCTATATTTTTACAGGCCCACCCTAAAGTACATTTCTGCCTACGCTACTGGTCCGTAGAGCAGCGTGCGTTGACGTTGGCGGTCGGCGTATCTGAAGCTTGGGGATTTTTTTTTTTTGCGAGCAACGTGACCAACAACCAATCACATGAATCTCTTGCCCCCGACATACAAAGCAATAGCAATGTTAAAACGAAGTAAACTGAAAAAAAAAAAAAAAAAATCTCTCCTACAGGCGAAAACCTACCAGTTTCACCCACTGTCTCTGCCACCTCCCTCCATGCCTCGCTCTTCTGGTTCGTATCCCGGTAGATGAACAGAGACCGATCATTCAGCACCGGGTGATTCACTACCGCTATAATGAATTTTCTCTCCATTTTTTGGAATGAGGTAATGACCTGCGTAGTCTCTCCCAGCATACACGCGGTTTGACTGGCTAGCGCTTGTACTGGCAGATTTGCATAAACGGGATCTCATTGGCTGACGCTTCTGCCGAGGCGCCAAAAAAAAAAAAAAATAATAATAATAATTGAACAGTGCTCAACTTTTGAAGCGAGCAACGCCAGCAACGCTCCACGTCGCTTCCCAAAATACAGTTTTATATAGGGTTCTGACGTCACCCTATTCAAAGTGAATGGGCAGGAGCGTTGGAAGCTTTAACGCACGCCACCGTGTGGACGGGCCGTCACAGTAGCACTGCGCCAGAAACCTCGTGGAGGGCGAAAGAAAAGAAAAAAAATTGGAATATCACCCCTCCACTCCCATTATCATCCCTCAGCTAGCAGCTGCGCTATCTACTCTCCCAGATTCCGTGTTTGTTGACTATCTCCTGTCAGGGCTCTCCCAAGGCTTCAGGGTAGGGGTCCTCCCATCTGCCACAGTCATTTTCGTAGCAAGAAACTTACAGTCAGCCGCTAAAGAACCAAACATAGTTTCCCAGCTCATCGACAAAGAACTTCTCAAAGGATATATAATCGGCCCTTTTAGCTCCTCCCCCTTCTCAGTGTTCCGTTCAAATTCCATCGGAATAAGCCACACGTAAATAAAAGGCTGATTTTCGATCTGTCCGCTCCCCGCTCCGGCAGCGTCAATAGCATCATCCCTCCAGATCAGTTCTCCCTTCACCATGCCTCAGTGGACAATGCAATAAAGATGATCAAGTTCACAGGGCACGGAGTTCGGCTCTCCAAAGCGGACATCACCGATGCCTTCAAAATCATCCTCATTCATCCGTCTCAGTGGAATTCATTCGGTATTAAGTGGGAGTCCAAACTCTATTTTCGCCGTTCGCAGAAGCAGCCCCTGCATCTTCAATTCCTTCTCGGAAGCGCTCTGCTGGATCCTGCTGAACATCGTCAGAATCCCCTCCGTCCTTCACCTACTGGACGACTCCTCCCCATAGTCCCGCCACAGGACAGCTCAGGGATCTCACTGGCCAAGCTTAAACACTGCTTCAGGAGTTAGGTGTCCCTCTCTCCAAAGAGAAAACGTTAGGTCCCGACACACGCTTAGAGTTCTTAGGCATCATCCTCGACTCCATAGACATGAAGGCGTCTCTCCCCTCCGACAAATTGCAGCGCATCCGGGACATCACCAAGTCATACTGCGAGCAACAAGTTATCACAAAACAACAGTTGCTCTCCCTTCTCGGACACCTCAACTTCGCCATGCACGTCATCCCCCAGGGGTGCTCGTTCATCTCCCGCCTCCTGGACGCAGCATCAGCGGTCGACAAACTCCATGACTGCGTTTTCTTAGACGAAGGCTGCCGCTCAGACCTACGTTTCTGGTCCCTCCTGCTCGCCCACTGGAATGGAGTTACTTTCTTTTACGATGACCTCGTGCGTTCCTCTGACTCAATGAGGTTCTTCACGGATGCCGCCCAATCCGTGGGTTTTGGGGGTTTCTTCCAGGGAGTGGTTCGCAGGGTCATGGCCCCTGTCAATTTCCACCTCTAGCAAGTTCTCATTAAATCCGGCCTATCACCTATATCATACCCGGGACATTCCTTCAGGATAGGTGCAGCCACCTCTGCTGCTAATCAAGGTCTCTCTACCTCATGCCTACAACAAATAGGACGGTGGTCCTCCTCCGCCTTCACAACCTACATTCGCCCGGACATCAGCGCCGTACTGGCTTCCCAAAGATCTCTCAGACCCTAACTATGGTATCTATGCATATAACTGGTGGTGGCTCATAAACACATTCACAAGTATACATGTCTCACTAAGGTACCTGATATTCAAACTGCATTCCTGTCCTAATTCCGCGGGCCCTGCCCACAGGGAATAATGTCTCGTCTCACGCTGCAACTACATGTAACGGGCTTCATCTCCGGCACACAGGTATTTCATTCCCAGGCCTCGCTCAAACGTATCAGTGTAAAATGTATTTCCTGCAGTCAGGCGTGGACTCGGGCCACCGTACACCCCCGTGGCAGTTACAAAACAAAGAAAATAAAGAAAGAGTAAAGAAGGAAAAGAAAGAGATATCCTGCGAAGTCAGGCGTGGCGGAAGGCCACCGTACACTTCGGTGTCGTAGCTTCGGGCTACCGTACACTTCGGTGTCGTGGACGTTGGGCCACCGTTACAAAACGAAACCGCTCGCTCCAAGCCCTGCTGGCCAGGCATGCGACCCGCAGGTCGTTTTCAGGTAAGACCGGCACTGATTTCGGCAGTCAGAGTCTCAGCATGACCCGTAAGCTCCGGCAGTGATTCCGGCACTATGTCGCTCATATATGTGTTAATCTATTATCTTTCCTTCCCAGATCACCAGTCACCCCACAAGGTAAGCAACTCAGTTTATCTCAGTATTTCATACTTCACTGGTTTTGGGGATTTCATCGGAGCGGTGCTTTCCCTCCTGAAAGATTATCCTGCAAACCGGGGCCTAATCGCCAAACACCATTACATTCTCCTGTTGTATTATCATGGCAATCATTGTATTCATATGACGTGTAAACAATAAATATGTAATTCTTACATCACGTCTCTCCGGTTTGAAATGAAGCTTAGCGCAAGTTCAATAAGGAAGACCTAACACGAGTCACTTACACGTCACTCGATGGCTCCCTCACCCCTCATTAAATATGAGGGCGTCACCCCTCAGCAGCCAATTGCTGCACATGCTAAATTCCTTAAATGCCTGCTCTTCCTCCCTGTCAGTTGTCATTTGCAGATGACCGCAACCCGCCACCACCCCTCTCGCCTCCAGTCTCCTCCAGGACAAAGCTAAACCTTCCTTCTTCAGACCGGTCTCACCTACTCAGCACCACCACCAGTGTCTAGACCCCGGGGATGTCATCCGAGCGGTGCTTTCCCTCCTGAAAGATTATCCTGCAAACCGGGGCCTAATCGCCAAACACCATTCCATTCTCCTTTTGTATTATCATGGCAATCATTTCATTCATATGACGTGTAAACTATAAATATGTAATTCTTACATCACGTCTCTCCGGTTTCAACTTGTCATTGTTTGGTCGTCTGATTTTCCTACAGAGGATTGTTCCATTGTATTACAGGTTATAGACAACACTTGTAATACCAAATACATTTGATAATCAGTGACTTGCAGATATTCTTGATTCTGATGTATGCATCTCCTTTTCCTCCAAAGTTACATCAGGTTGGAGTCAGAGCGATTGAGGCTCTTAGGAAGGCAACGCTGCGTTCAAGGCCAGTCGAGGTAATTTACTGGATAACTTTGCAAGCTCAAGTCACGATGATTATTGGATTTCATGTGAAGGATTTCTTGTGCCCACAGACATTAAAACCAATTGAAGACAGTCGGGAACTCAGACGCGCTGTTTTGGAGATAATTTTTTGACTGTTGCCTCGTTTTCAAGCTTTGAATGTCTCATTAATCCACATCATGTAAACCTTGTGAGTGTTGGTATTACTAAATACAGTGCCGGGAGGTTTTCACACCACAGGAATGGAAACATCAAAAAATATATAGAAATAAGTCCAGCAGTCCCCTCTGACTGAGTGTGTCGAATTCACAGCTGCTCTAGGCTTTTCTAGAAATGTTACGAGCTCGTGTAGTGTGATATGCTTACCTCCATAATGAACTCTCTGTCACACTGTTGAGGTTGAAGTCAAATAGTTTGGTCAGCATCAAAATCACCTGCAGAACAAGACAAAGAAGTACAGCAATCAATACTGAGACCTATTGATCAAATGTCTGATGAGAAAGTTAACCCTTGTGTGGTGTTCGGGTCAAATTGATGCAATTTCCATTTTCAATGCATACAAAAAAATATAAAGATATTTTCCTTCAACCTGAAACTCAATGGCCGGGGCTTATTTATTGTGAAGGACATGTGGAATTGTTTTTATTTTTTCCACTTATGAAAAAATGCCCATCCGCATTTATGTCCTTCATAAGAGGTTCATAAGAGACCCGGATACAATACCAGGACAGAGAGACAGAGAAACACACACACACACACACACACACACACACACACACACACACACACACACACACACACACACACACACACACACACACACACACACACACACACACACTTGTATACATAGAGAAGCTGTTTGATCCTGTTTTCCCTTGATCTTTACCCTTTGTAGTGTGTACACAAAACTATCCTAGACCATTATAAACATTTTAGATCTTCCAGAAATGTATAAACATTTTACATTTTCTTGACAGCAATTGGAAGATGAACTTGACTCAGAACCAGCTGCTGGAAGACCCCCACAGCCAGCCGCAAGAAGACCCCCACAGCCAGCTGTGAGGTCTGTGGAGCCTCAAAGGACTCAAAGACACAGACTACATGCAGCAACTGCAACAAGTACATCTGTGCTATACACACGAAGAAGTTCTGTACATCATGTGTTTCCTAAACGGACTTGCCCATTGACTCACACGATGTTCTGCAGCGTCACTTCATCAATATATTTTTCGTATATATTGTATTTTATGAATAGTGACTGTTAATTGTTTTTATTTGCTTTGTATTTATTCGCTTTGTATTTATTCTATGTAATTTATATGGATGTTTCATTCTCTCTATATTTCACAGCCAAATACTTTTGGCTGTGTGGTTCTTGTGTTCCAATTGCTGATACATTGCTTTATTTCCTTCAAGGCTTTGATTATTATATGACAGATTAAAAATAATAAACATTAATGAAAAAAATGTTCATTTATTTATTACAGTATATTTTTTTTAACATAAATTACATTTTTATCACAAAAAACAATGGACACTTCCATTGTTAAATTTGATCTAGCAAAGAGTATTTTAAAAAACTAATCATATATTTCATTTATATTGTTGGGGAATGAGTTAAAGACAATATATACTGTATAAGGAATTGTGCATGTTGAATTTAGTTCTGTATTTTTTTTAACCCCTGAAATATGTCCCGGGTCAATTTGACCCGAACATTACCAAAGGGTGCGAAATGTGAACATAACACAAGGGTTAAACAGTTTCAAAGCTAAATTGACAGGAAGGAAAATAAACAGCAGTCTAACTGTGAGAGATCCATGGCTCTTTTATGGTGGAAGCAATGCTTGGTATTTGAATGACCTTTCTCCCACATACTGTGGTCAGTGTTGTGGTTTTCTTATTCTTTAAATCAGATTAAATCTGAAGTAGATATTGCAAGCAAGTTGTTCCAAGTTAGATGTTGTCAATTGGGAGTGGGACCAGATATGTCAAGTGTGGGTATTATTCTATGGCTTTGTGTTTCAAAGTTTTCAACCAAATATAGCTTAACTTTTAACAGTATTTAAATAGGCTTGTCCTGTAGATTTTGTGCATGTAAATGGTCTGCAAAGGGTAAAGTTCCCTCCAGAGGCAGTTTATTTCCCAACTGAAAATGAGCATAATATGCCTCTTTAAAAGAGTCACACCTCCAACAGTGAAAAACATAGAAATCATGACAGAATTACATTTATGTTTGTGTCATGTATTTATTTGAGGAAGTTTACATTGTCATTACTGCAGATTGATCCGATAATTTTTTTCGATGATTTTATGTGTCTCTCCAGTGGAGCAGATTGATAATAATAAGTCATATGCTTCATGACATGAATTAGTTCATTAATTACTTTGTTGCATTTTGTTTTCATTCCCTAAACTTTCAGGCTTCTAGTGACGTATATCGCACACAGGAGGGTTGTTAATGAATCTACAAACCCATTGTTTTACTGCTTATTTTTTATTAAACATTAGAAAGTAGGAATAAAATAACATGATACCATAATTTGGTTTTCCGCCTCCCTCCCTAGAGCCTCTACTATTTTATTACACTGTGAGCTTTGCGCTGCCCCTTGCCCTCTCATTAACACAATCTGAACCCAGTCTGCTACGGCCACATAGAGAATCTAGGAAACACTTACTGTCCATCAGTAGCAATATATAGCTTCATGTGAAGGAAATAATCTGTTTGTGTAAATTGTGAATCATTAGAATCCTATAAGACAAATCTATTAATTTCTGTTCTTTAAATCAGCCTGTCAATCCATGAACATGTTTAGATTATTCTAGATCTATCAGGATTCAAGAAAAGGTAATTAAACGTGTATGCATGCAGGCAGTGGTTGGAAAAGTAATCAGATATAAGTAGCATTACTACAGTGTAAAAAGTATGTTACTAATGAAAGTCTTGCATTCAAAATTGGACTCAAGTAAACATTAAAAAGTATTGCCATCAAAATGTACTTCAAGTACAAAAAGTTTTCATAATGCAGTATTGCCCATTTAAGATTGCAATACCTGTATTATAATATCTAAAATATATTATAATTGTTAATTTATAAATGTCAATGTTGCACTTGGTAAAGTTGGGGTTTATTTTTAATTACTTGATATATTTCTGGGCTCTTAACCTATAGTTGTACAGCATTATTTAGATGTTGTATTATTCGTCTTAATCTGCAATCTGCAAATAGCTAGTACCTAAAATTGTAAAATAAATGTAGGAGTGAAAATAAAAATTGCCTCCAAAAATAAGTGAAGTAAAAGTCTAAAGTAGCACAGAGTGAAAATAACTCAATAGTGCAAATACTCAATTGGAGTTCAAGTACCTCAAATATTTACTTAAGTAAGTACTTAGCAGTCTTCAATAACTGCATGCAGGGAATGGAACTGCCATTCCACTGAGTGTTTCTCAATGTCGAGGACATGTCTTCCGAGTCAGGTCCTTCAGAAGCGAGGCAAGAATCCTTCCTAGCCTTGGAAAACGAAGAATGGTGGAACAGGCTAACAGGTGTGCGTCATATGCGAGGCCCCGCCTTAAATGGTAGCGCGATTTCCGCCAAAGATTTTGGAAATTGGTCCGTGCGCAAAGCATTGTGGGGATTTTAAGACTGCGGAGGATACACACGTGCAGCCTCGTTTCAAACTCATTACTTAATCATATCAGATTGATTCTAAACACTCCACCGTAAATATTCCTTATTCACAGAACACCCTCAAGGGGCTGGGGATGAGGGAAAGTGGGTCAATCAAAGTCTTAAGGGAGAAACAGAGGCAGAAACATCACATTTTGCTCCGAGCATTAAAGAAGTTAAGCAGCACGGAAACTCACAATCTATTTACTTTGTGACTGGAGGTGTATTTGAAATGAATACAACTGTGCAGAAGAGGCAGGGAACAATCTTCAGAGGGAATGCTGCAGTTTCACTTCATTATAGTTCTGTAGTGCTCTAACTCCTCTTGCTCAGGATTTGTGTTTCATTTTGATAACAATGTGAGAAAATCCCTAAAGATATTTTGTGGCTTTGACAATTATCTGATGACCCCTGTGCATGTGAGTAACCCGCAGCACAATGTCCAGGAGATATGGCGTGGGCGAAGAGGAGATGCTGCCAACGGAAAAAAACGTCTTTCAACATCATTTATGGCTTGTGATGCGCTGGTACATCCTTATCTCCGACTTCGTTACCGGGGAAAACAGCTGTATGTACAAGGCAGGTGATGCACGAAGATATTTCCCAGTGCGTGAAGTAAAATAAACAACCGGAGTCGATACAATTTATATCTGTTGCCTTTAAGTCGTGTTCCACGCTGTGCGAAGCCGATATCTAACTGTTTCCCCTTGGCCTGCCGCCTTCTGATTCCTCCACTGCTGGTTATTGAGGCAGCAGCCCAGCCACTGTATGACTTGTATGACTTTGTGAAACAGTTCCACCTCCACAGGGTTCCTGTGAGTACAAGGAAAACAGATGCACATTGGGTCGTGGGGGCTCCTGTGATTAAGCTTGTTAGGTATGCGCCGGCATCTGCATCCCTGAAGCTCTGTAAACGTGCAGGGCACTCGGCCGACCCGCAGTTTGCAGGGTTTTGGAGCGATCTTGAGGGTTTGTTGCAGAAAATAACCAGAGCTGAAATTGCCTATGTGTCTCTGTTTGCCCATTGTCTGATACTGCTTAAGTGGAAAGGAGGGAGTCCCCAGACCTATAGTTATTGACTCAGGACAGTGTTGCTGGTATAAGATTTGGAAAAACGTAGGTATACAGTATGTGGGTTGGAAAATAAGCATGACACAATCTGGTCACTATATATTACCCATGAAGGCAGCCGACCCCTAACTTGATCACTCAAATCTTTGATGGTTTACTTGGATTCTCCTAAGATTATGATTGCGTATTTACCTTTTCTCATTATACTGTAGGTCAATAATGTTTTTATTTAGTAAGAGTAGAATAAAGCCTAACAGGTCAACTTGGGTTATTTGTTTGATGGTATATTCAATTTTCCATTGTTGTTTGCTATCGTCATTATTTTATTTGTTTTATGTATGTATGTATGTGTCTTTGTTTATATATGTTTTTGTGTATGTATGTATGTATATACTGTACATATGTATTTCTTGTATTTTAAGGAAAACATTTCTCTTGATAAGTGGGACATTTTGTAAACATGTATGTCTTTATTATAAGAGTAGCATTAAACTAAACAGGTCAGCTAGAGTCTGTTGTGAGATGGTCTATTTCCATTTGCTCCATTGCCTATACATTTTTAATTATTATCACAATTGTATTTTTATTGGTTTTATGTATGTGTATTTAGTTTGACAGGATTGTATGAATGTATGTGTGTATGTATGTATATTCCTTGTGTGTGTATGTTTATATATGGTTATATCTATGTTTATGTATGCATTGCAGACATGTTTTTTGTATTTTAACGTAAACAGTTATATTGATAAGAAAACCAATTTCTAGATACATATGTCTTAAATGTTATAAATGTAAAAGTCTGCTGTGTATTTATATTTGTATCTGGGGATGCCACCTAAAAGGGGTGTGGCTGGGGTTGGTGGGTTTACAACTTTTGTCATGAACAGTTATGGTTTAGTATGTTCTGTTGTTTTAAAAATTGATAAATAAATGTGTAATAAAACACATTAAGAGGGATTGGGGAAGTAGCTGGAAAGCATTGCAGGGATTGGCCTGGGGAATGTATGAGGGGCCGTGTAGGCCAACATTCAAACTAACCGCGCACACACTACTGAAAACATCTGGCCTTGCACACACTCTATTGAAATACTCTCACATTCACTACTGAACACCTCGCACACACATTACTGAAATACTCTCACACACACACAACTGCAAATTAAACCTCGCACACATACTACTGGAAATTAACCTCACACACACGCAACTGAACATTAACAACACACACTATTGAAATCGTTTCACATTCACTACTGAGCACCTCACACACAAGACAATAAGAAATATGAAGTTAACTGTTAACTTCATATTTATTATTGTCTTAAGCATTTACTACACAGAGTTCCCCCTCTCATATTCATAGTGTGAATCAATTGAGACAGCGTGGTGTCCAGAGAGCTGCAGGGACTTTGGGAGAAACCTCAGTGTGACGGATGTCCTGTCTGTGGGTTTGGATGGAGAGGACTGAGGTGGAGAGGTCTTTCTCTGGGAAGAGAAAGACCAGGCATGATGAAGAAAACCACCAAACTGCATCTGTGTGCCCATACTGGGCACTGTCACAGAATGATGGTCCTGTTTGACTTTGTGTTCACAATAAAAGTATAGTTTCCTAGAGAATGTCCTGTATTGGTCTTTAATGTGATATCAGCTTTTCATTTTCTTCTTGCCCCTCCTAGAAAACGGTGAGTTCAAGTTGTGTTCTCCGGATCAGCCAAGCAGCTGAGCCCGTGTAGCAGCCTGGAGCTAACGGAGCTAACGGAGCTAACGGAGCTAGCTGAGAGACCACTAGCAGTTTGTTACTTCCGTTTCATTACAATGACTTCCGTTACAGCAAGAATCCACCTCACACATAGGTGAAACACATGCACATTCCCTACTGAGAACCTTTCAGTTAAATGTTTTCAGGAGTGTGTGTGTGTGTGTGAGGTTTTCAGTAGTATGTGTCTGAGGTTAATTTTCAGTTGCGTGTGTGTGAGGTTTTAGTTTATGTTGTGTGTGTGAAGTTAATTTTTAGTAGTAGGTGTGCAAGGTTTAATTTTCAGTTTGTGTGTGTGTGTGTGTGTGTGTGTGTGTGTGTGTGTGTGTGTGTGTGTGTGTGTGTGTGTGTGTGTGTGTGTGTGTGTGTGTGTGTGTGTGTGTGTGTGTGTGTGTGTGTGTGTGTGTGTGTGTGTGTGTGTGTGTGTGTGTGTGTGTGTGTGTGTGTGTGTGTGTGTGTGTGTGTGAGGTGTTCAGTAGTGACTGTGAGAGTATTTCAGGTGTGTTTGTGCAAGGCCAGATGTTTTAAGTAGTGTGTGTGTTCAAGGTGAGTTTGAATGTTGGCCTACACGGCCCTTCATAGGAATAAATAACCTTAAAACTCAGGACTTCTAGACCTGTGCATGCTAATGATGCACCATGTCTGATTTGCTGCCCAGCTGGAGGCTGAATTCACACTAGCAACACGCAGCTTCTCTCTTTGGCTGTATTCCCTTGCCCTTTTTTTTCCCAGGCCCCCCCTTCATATCTCTCAAAAACGTTTTTATGAGAGAGGGGTGAAGGGTAGGGTAATGGTGCAATTATGTTTTCAGCATCCCTGAGTCATTCTGCTGTGTGTTTGCAAGCCTGTGTCTGTGTATCTGTCTGGATGTAGGTGAAGGTGAGGAAGCGGTTATGCTTTTACAACTCTACGTTTTCCCTTGTGGCTTTTAGTTGTGTGTGTGTGTGTGTGTGTGTGTGTTCAAGCTGTGAGTGGAAGTGCTCTGGCTCTGATTTCTGGATAAAGTCCTCTGAAAGGCTGAGGTATAATCCGGGTGACTTGGCTTCATTAGTTGAAGGGCAGTGTGCATACGGGCCCTTCTGTCTACCACATATGGAGACTAGGCAGGCAGTCATCAGCGAGTGGCTCTGTCAGATGGGCTCCCACTGGAAAGTGCATATGCTCCATTACTGACCATGCCAATTAGGCCTGGGGCTTCTCCCACTGTAAATACTACGATGAGGCAGAGTCCGCCGATGGGAGCACACACACCCTCTTCTGACAGTTTGGAGATGTTCAGAGGAGCATGAAGGCATCAAAATGAGTCGGTGGCTGGTGGCCGTGTTAAGTTTAAGAATGGAGACGTTTAATTAACATATATTCTTTGAAATACTGTATCAAGCCCCATGGAGTAAGAAGGCAGTCTTTCGTTTACTGTTTTGATTTTGCGTGTTTGTCTTTGGGCTGTATCAAGTAAAATAGATAGGATGGCCTCGTAGATGTATATCCTCTAAAGGACAACCACAACAATGTCCACTGATAGTGTCAAAGACATTTAACATGGATGAGTAGCATCAGGATCATCCCTCTACACAACAGTCAAGATAACAGGAGAAATAAACAGCGAGAACATTGTTATCTTAGTGGCTAGATGCTTAATGGAAATATAGAGCTGCAATCTCTAACCGCGGCCGAGGTGTTTTCCAAAGGCTGTGGTCTGAACCGAGATCGATACCAAAAGGTTAGGGTTTAATTATTCCTGTTTCCACTGCTGATAAACTCCAAAAACATGTGTGCTTGTTTTCTGCTTACTAAAAAGGTTTGTTAAACCAATACAACAAATGAAATGTATTTAATAATATCTCAAACATCTTTAGTAAAGTCATCAACTTCTGTGACTAACCTGCTTCAAACTGAGTCTCCACAGACCCCAATGTTACAATGCCCAATATAACAAAAGAAAGAAACATTTTTACAGCCTGATACAAACAAAAGTGTTGGTCTTTATTTCCCTATTGTATGGGGACGAAATGTAACTTACCCATTTTGCATGTTTTAGGGTTAAAAGTGAGGATACTTTCACATGATACGAATAAAAACGGCTCTACTTTAGAGGGAGCCTTATTAGGCAGAAGCGCTACCCTCGGCGACACGCACCGCTGGACATTGTCAAAGAGCACTGCGCTCAAAGTTCAAATAATTTAAGCTTGTAACTTGTTTACAGCTGAACCTTTCGACATGCAATCAATCAGACCAGGCTCAATGTAATTTTACCAACAGCGGTCATAAGTGAAGAAAAACTCTACTGATGGAAAGACCTGGTCATTCAGGTAGTCAGCTGACCTCATTCTTTTGGTACACATCACTTTGCTGAACCTAGACCTGACCAACTGCAGCTACCCAAGATCATATCCTGCCCCCACAGGCTTTACGGTAGGCACTAGGCATGATGGGTACATCACTTCATCCGCCTCTCTTCTTACCCTGATGAGCCCATCACTCTGGAACAGGGTACATCTGGATTCATTGATTTGGTTTTTATAATGCGTTGGACAGTTCTTAATCCGATTTCAGTAGTTTCAGCAATCTCCTTAGTTGTTTTCTTTGCTTGATGCAGGCCAATAATTCGACCCTTCTGAAACTGATTAACATCCTTTCCACAACCCCAGGATATGTCTTCTTCCGACATGGTTGTTTGAGAAGTGGAAGGCTCTTATAGATTGGCTTAGTTAAATTCAGTTGTTGATTTTTGGACGGGCAGTATATTCTTTACAGTCTAAGGCATTGTCCTCATTTTATTTGTTCTTTTTTTCATTCCCTTTTAGACAATACAATCTTTGGGTAAAAGCCCACTATGTTTGATCAATTGATGGGCTTTGACCATGTACATGACTTTAAAGGATAAAAAGCATGGTTCAAAACAGTGTTGATGGATCTCTAGAGGTTTTCTTACACAGTTTCCAAATACAGAAAGAAAAAGTGCAGAGACATTAGTCATGCAAAGGGAAGTCTCAGCTCGCGGTGGGGATCAGTAACAACTGTGTCTGTGCAAAGCTTTAGGTGTTCAAAATATCTCCCCATTATTTCTTTTTAATCAAAGTTTGCCTTTGCTTGTAGCAAACACAGTTATCTCCTGTACTGTTTGGTAATTGTCCTTGGATGGAGGAGAGAAAATATCATCATGAATACAAATACCCAAACATGCATATACAAACAACAATTACCATTTCCTGGGGCACACGAAGGCAGAATAAACAAATATGAAATGCAGAGTATTAGCCACCCAAACTGAGAGATGTGCTTGGTTCATGTTCTGCAAGGCATTATGGTCTATTTGTTTTTCTCACTTCTAATTTTTGTAATCACGTGAGACCAGATTTCCCTAGGGTACAGGTCTTTTTGCATCATTTCATTACTAGAAAGATAAAAGATCAGAGCACAGAAGGCGATGCATCAAAGGAACAAAAACAGTGTCTTGCCTTATGGAAAATGAAACTGTTTTGCCTTTTTTTATATCAATACATTGTTGTGCACCACCACATGTGTTAGTCAGTCATGTTTCATGTTGTTTATTTTGTATTGTTTTTCGCTTCCTGTTTTGTTTTTGTCACGTCTCACTTCAGGGGGGTATACTGCGAAGCAGGATTTTCGCTTAGCCGGCTAAATTCAGGGAAAACTCCGGCTTTCCGGTCATCCGAAGCTGGTTCTCTTTTTAGCAGGCTAGATCTCCATGGTAACTGATGCTAAGCAGCTAACCTGGTCGGGAGCAGGTTAGGTTGCAGGCTAAGAGCTCAACTCAGTGAAAGCACCGCCTGCTGACCAATCAGAGCTCAGTGTGCGGAGTTTAAAGCGATCAAGTCATATCACAGGGGAAAGGAAATACAGAAAAACTGCCGTCGCAGGAAAGACGGCCGGCAAAAATCACCGACTGTGTGAACGTGAACATTAATAGAAGATCACCTCCCATCTTCAGAGCAATCTGACTATTATAACATTAGCGTTAAGAAAGCTTACTTAAATATCGGCCACAACATAAGTAACCGGATCAGAGTACATTAAGTACAGTCCGCGGCATATCACTTCATAATGTATCATATATCTCCTGATCTGAGTCAGCTGAGCCGTATCTGGCCGTGCAACACTCACAGTGTCACATACTGTATGCAGAAGTATTATTTTAAGCAACACATTAAGTTGACGAAACACTCGAGTCAAATGTAATTAAAGTCAGATCGTGTTTTAGACGGGGCAGTGATATCATAAACCTGTTAATGTACGCATTCAAACACTTTTACCAGCTGTATTCACCTTGCAGGTGCAGCTCTGTGGCTTTGATCCTGGATAAAGTGTTTAAGTCATGGATGTTTAAAGTTTAACTTCTTCATATGTCTAATATTATAGTTGGCTTTTCATTCAGGAAGTATGACGCTGTGCTGTCAGTATGCTTCTCCATGTTTGTGATTGGTCGAATGCTCCAAATACCACCCCTTTCATGTGAACGCGCACCTAACTAGATAGGACACGGCTGGCTTGAGCGATCCACTTGATAACTAGCGTCGTAGGACCGTTTAGCGAGAGCGCGTATGTTTTGGATTAAGCCAACCAGCTAACTCAAACATATCCAGGTTAGGTTGAACCAGCTTCGTAGTATAGGCCCCTGGTCCCTTGACTCCCTTTCCTTATGTGTTCTCCGGCCCTCATCAGCTTCAGCGTCGCCCCTGATTGTTTTCACCTGTGTCTTGTTGTTGAGTGTTTAAATTCCCCAGTCTCCCAGTGTTCAGTGTCAGTTCGTCTTGTCCTGTCCTCATACCAGTACTCTGCTCGTCGTCGTCGATTGCTGCTTTGTGCAAACCTACGTTATGCTTCTGAAACTTATTGAAAGTTTAATTCCTCACGTTGTGAGCGATATGTTGTTGTATCTTTTTGGACCCTTTTTTGTCACCTCGTAAGAGTGATTTTTCTTTTGTATATATTTTGTGGACGAAATAAAGTATAGCAATTATACTTTACCTCTGGCTCCCGGGTCGTGCATTTGAGTCATTACCTTTGAGTATCCAAGTTCGTAACATACATGTTCACTGTAATAAAGTCTCCGAAAGGAAAAACACTGCAGTAACACATATTATAATGATGTAAACAAGTTGCACCTGCCACCACACATCTCAAACTGTCAGGCTCATGGAACCAGGCTCGCTCTTCTCGGATTAGCCTGTCACATCTTCCTTTGCGAGATTCACCACTTGTGCCTTTCGCTTCTGCCGGTGTAAAACATATCTTGGGAAACGGTTTGGAGGTTCTTGTCACAAATCTAAAAATAATACGTCTTCATCGGGATCAAACATTGATCAAGACCTGTCGGAGGTGAGTTTCTTAGGGAGGTTATATATGCCGCTGCGTATACTGATGTTCAGCATTCTGGGCTTCCTATACGCGGCATATGATCAGTCTGCTGGGGCCTCATTTACCCCATTTCTTTAGGTGACAGAGGCTGTGAAAAACATTACTTAAAAATGTGCAAGTGTGTTACATTATTCCGTAGAATGATTAAAAATGTCATTCCTCTTTCTTCAAATAACATACACATTTTCAGTTTTCGAGCGGATTATTTTGTCAAGCCGGATGTTTGCAGAGATGCTCTCAGAATGCAGACAAAGTCCTTTGTGACTTCCTACAGATCCATGTGCTCCTCTTCTGATCCGCGCACACCTGTCACCTTGGTTCTGTTTTTGTTTTTTATGAGCGGTCTTAAGGTTTCCGCCGTGAATTTTCCTTGATCTTTTAGCTATTCGCTGCTCCTAATTTGTTGTGAACCCACTTAGGAAATCGTGTATAAAAACGATTGCCGTTAAGGAGCCGATCTCTCAAGTGCGAAGTTGTTAATGCATTTCAAAACATGAAAGGCTTAAGGAAGACATCAAGGGGATGCTTACTTGTAATAAGCATTAAAAGTATGCAAAGGAATGATTACATCTACATAATTGCTCCACATCATCATTATTTTTTTGATGTGACACAGTAGGACCGAGCTCCAAACCCTCTTCATTTCCGTCTTAACTAAGAGTTTACCAGTATATTAATGATGTACGTGAGAACAATTCACTTTGATGTTCTATGTGTATATTGCCACGTACTGTTTTTCATGTTGGGCCTTTCAAAAAACATAATTGTTCTTCTTAAATGATCTCTTACATGGAAATGCTTTCTACTTTCAAACACAAACATCATTTTTCGCCCTTACATACATGTATTTTCCTTTCTTCATGGGGTGCCAGATTCGATGACATTTTTTTTTAATTGTGAATATGTTACTGATATTGCAATTTCGATATGAATAAGGACATTGGAGAGATTGATCTTGTCGGGTCATTACCGTCATTATCATTGACAACTATTACAAAAACTAGTGTGATTTTTCAAGAGGATCTGTTCCAAACAAATATGTTTCAAGTCTGTAGAAAAGGAGTTGTAGCACAGAATATCTCTATATATGTGTTGTAACACTTATATTGCACTAGTCTATTTCAATAAAATGACAATATAGTTTGATTAATTGTGCAGCCTTTTTTCTACATTATGTACTATTTTGAAAATAGTTTGCACATTGCCATATCATAATTTTGTCATATATATTTTGATTTACATTTAAACATACATACTGTAAGTGTATACTCTATGAATATGTATGTTTACTTCCCTTTTTTGTCATACTTTCCTTTCACTGACATAAGCCTAACCCAGTTATACATTTGCTTGGTTAACTTATTAAAGCTTTTCTCTGCATTGATAATATAAAGGGTTATTCTACACACAATATTTGACTTTCTTTATTTATTTTAAAGAAATGTTTTGGGCCATGGAGGGCCTTTATCAGCGATGTCGATGTGAAAGGGGGAGATAGAGGGGATGACATTGCCTCACATGTGCCCACGGGCTCGGGAGTCATACCCACGTACTTGGCAGCTGACACTGCATATGGGCCAAATTCCAAACGGTTGTAGAAATGTTGGTTTGTGAAAGATGATGTGATGGTTAGAGCTGTTTCGGGCTTAATTTGAACCAGCCCCTAGTCACGCTTCTATGTACGTTAGCTTAAAGTTATAATGGCGGAACCTGGAATGTTTTTGGCATCCTGCTGGATCCATCTATTTTTCTAATTACGTTCACATATTCATTTTTGTTATTTGGATTGTCGTATTTGTATCTTCTTTCTATACACACCAAATATATTACACCTTTTTCCCTCCTGTGAGAGGGAGTCATTCTCAGTAGCTTACCCCAAGGTTTTTTCAATGTTCTTCCCCATTAATTGTTGGCTTTCTTTAAGAGTTTATCCTTGTACCCTGCGAGGGTGTTAGGACAGAGGATGTTGTATGCTGTACACATTGTAAAGCTCCCTGAGAGAAATGTGTAATTTGTAAATCTAATTTGATTAATTGATTAGTTGACTGTTAATCGACACACTGAGGTCCTTGTAGGGATCATTTGTTGCTGACTGCTTATGAAAGCAGATGAAGAATACACTATTTGTTTCAGTTATGTCTTGACGTCAAGACCTCAAGACGATAAGCTTTACTCACTTCCAAATAGACTGCAATAAATCACCAGATAATTAAATATTTGTATAAGTATTAAAAATGCATAATAGTGACATTTGTTATCTGTAAGAGGGAAAATGTATGTGAGAGGCCCAAAATGTTAGCATGTGTGGGTGGATATGGATGTATGTGAAAGGAGAATGTATGTGAGAAGCCCAGAATACATGATGGGCTCCTATACAGTATATGTGGGAAATTCTGTGAAAAACTTTCAAAGCTTGAAAGTAATGTGATAGAAGGTATATTTAAGGTGATAAATTAATGTTTAGCAGTCTGTCGTGAGGGGAAGATAACACTTGACACAACTGTTGAGCAGCAATTCATGGGCACCTGCTGATAACAACACTACATAACTCAAGAGCAATGTGTGTCCCTTCACTGAATGACAAGCTTAACAACAACTTTGTTTAACTGCACTATAGTAAACTTAATTCATATTGAAAGCCGGTCCTTGCACATCCATAAGGCTTTTTTGCGCCATCCCAAAGTGAGGGTGTCCCACTGTCCCAGTGTCCAACGGAGACTAAAGCTTTCAATATAATTTGATCTTCAATCGCTTAAGATGGTACTAACTAAATATAGTGTATTTCAAGATAAATCTAAGGAAGAGTTTTCAAAAAAATGGGAACCTCAAATGTCCAAAAAACACCATCAAATTCAAAATGGCCGACTGCCTGTTAGGTTTACCGTATACCTCCAATAGAGCTTGTTGTCTCCACTACATATACTCACCAAAGGTTATACATATAGGACAATAATATATGTTTTAGGTGGTGCTGCTGAGCCATTGTGCACCGCCGCAGCTCAATAACCGTATTTTACAAACATTTTACCACGTTTTAATTTGGTGCCAAATACATTTTCCTTAAAAGAACATGATGGAATTTTGATCCTCAAAGTCTTACTGCGACATTTGAAGTCGATCAAATGTAATCTTTGGATAGAGTTTGTTTAAGTATGGTACCCTCAAATGTAAAAAACAAAAGATTGAAAATGGGCGTCTCAAATGGGCCCGTCGTTTGTCAGTTCTCGAACCCTAATTAAGACAAATATCGTCTCCCTAATCTAATCATCAACCAACAGACTGAATATATGAAGTCTGATTACTTTTATCAATTTTAATGTTAGCCAAGGATGACTTTTATATGTGCCAATACATAAAAAGCATGGAACCCATTTCTGCTTGGTAGATCATAAACTTCTGCGAAGTTTGAGAGAACTGCTGAAGGCAGTGCTTTGCCCCAGAGATAGATGTATTCCTCCCCAAGCAGTGTTGGGTAGGATCAGGAGTTTTAATGTTTAAAAAGAGAGGCTTTTGGAGTGTGGAAAATAAATCTGATAAGCAGGCCAATCTTTGTCATGTCATGTTTTAGCCTACTCTATCACATTGGTAGATGGACTGTGATGAATTGAACCAGAGACATGTTGCTGCAAGAGAAGATGAATTATTCAAATTGCCATTGTTGGAATATCTGTTTAGCTAATTGATTAATAGGCCAATAAAGGAACATGCAATATCCAGTAAAGATGCTGTTGTGACAAAGGAAAAATAGAACGACTTCTCAAAAACAATTAAGCCTCATTGATTTTGCCTAATTATATACAGTTTGGACGTTTTAGGGCTGGGTAGCTCTTGCCCAAGGCGATGCTGAATTAAAAGAAGCCCCCTAAGGTGCTGCCTGAAGAGAAAACTGAACGTGGTAACTAACAAGCTCTTATGTTCTTCCCACCTCTCCCTTTGTTCCCATTATTCTGAATTAAAGATTCCCTATTCTGACCATTTGCATTTGATTAAAGGTGATTAGATGAGGCTGCCATGAAAAAGAAGCAGCTCACCTTACCTCTGCTATGGCTTAATCAACAAAGACAACAACGCAGATCTGACATTGACCCTCTTTTGTTTTATGCTTCTGTATCATCAAAGCGATGTGTAAATTGCTCTCGCACATGCCAGCATTATAGATGTACTACACTAGCGTGGGCTATCAGAGAGACTGGCAGTATTTAAAGGGAATTTAGATGGAAGATAACATAAAAGACAAACAGGCTTTCAAGAAAGAACGTGACCTGCTGAGGCTTTGTAGATAAATGAAAGTTATCACCACGGTGTTTGTGACCTGATTTGATGATAATGTGTTGTACACAGGGAAAATAAGTGTACTGTACATACAGTATATGCAGACAACATACACATAGAGATGATTCTCCTTTTAGTCGGGAAGGTCATAACCAAACGGTTGGATTTTACTCGAGTTGTAGGTAATTGAGTTACTGTTGGCATTCGATCCATCTCCTCATGATACCATTCCTGACCAAGGATTCAACCCAGCCCACACAGGAAGTCGTTCAAGGCCAGGCTGTCGGGCCAGCCGTGGCCTTGGCTGCAGTGCGCCTGTACAAGCCAGGCATAAGGCAGGCTGGCCCCGTTTTAGAGGAATAAATCCAAGGACAAATGAGCAAGCTTGGCAGGAGTGAGAGTGAAAGGAAAGCAGGCATATCAGACAAATGGAGTCGTTTCTCTCTTTAAGTTATCATCTGTACAAGCTTAGTGGCTTCTAAACCACATAATCCATTTGCAGACAGTCGAGCCAGAACCATTGATCTGAATGGGTGTCATTACCTGCATGTTAATGGGGACGACATGAGTAAACATGATCAATGTCTATCTGCTCTTGCCTGTCAGCATGGTGGTAATGACCAGGGGCCAGACATTTGAACCGCAGCTCTATGCAACGGATGGGTTTCTCAAACTACTGTGATTGAATAGACAATATCATATTGGACCTCACCTCTAACTGTGTTTTTTGAAGATTTGGTCCTTGAGATGAATTATATGAAATCCCATTTTGTATCTCTTTGTGCGAGGCGATTTCCTGGGATTAGAAATCACATGCTATGAAACTCCACTATTGTATGTCCCTATTATTGTATGTATTGTTAATGCCATGCTATAATACATTCTAGAGTTGAACATGGACATTCTTGCCTCCAATGCTTGCTGCATATACAAAGGAGTGAGAAAAAGTGTGACTGACGGGGACACATTTAGAGCAAACATGACGAAAATATGATGAAACGAGATGCAGACATGTCGAATCGTGTCAAAAGACGTCATCAGTCAGTTACCCTTAAAGTTAAAGTATTTCTTTAGGCATTCTAGAGACGGATAAACTCTGCTTTTCTTCTTGTTGAAATTGGAGAATAGCTGTTCAAGTTGTATACGCTTCCTTGAATTGTCAATACATGGGTCATTTTTGTTTAAATATCTGTTTCCTGTACAATGAAGGGCACTTTGTAAGACAAGTGACCACAGGTGTGGCCAAAACAACCATTACTGAGGCCTTAAGAATGTGTTTTGACCCTGAAAAATGTTAAAAGCTTATAACGTCACCAAATGTCTAGGACAGGGGTCGGCAACCCCTGGCACGTGTGCCAATGGTGGCCCGCGGCACCGTAACCAGTGGCACACTAGGAATTAGTGGAATAAGTTTGCAAAATATTAACATTTTATTTTCGGATCCTGAACGAGACCGCCGCCAGAGCGCGTCTCCCCGTTACCTGCAGAAGGAAGCCATGCACGCAACGCAGCCCCGCTCTCTTTATCTCCAGGTGACTTTCTGCCGCTTTCCTCCGTGGTGCTGATCGTTTCACCACAGATGGAAACACTTCACAAATTGCAGTACCCATAAGGAGCTGTACAAATGCTGCAGTTTTTGCGTGGCTGTGTCTTTAGTTGAAAGCCCAGTGGCGATCTGCTCATCTCTCATCGAAATAATATGCTACACAGGGGCGGACTGGCCATCTGTCTGGTGTGTTCTGGAGAATCACAAAACGGACGATCGTCCTTATTATTATGCCGTTTAAACCAATTATTAAAATGTGTTTGTTAAATTCGGCATCATGTAAGTTGCGCTGGCTGGTCCACACACTGCTTCCCCGCAGTCCCCCCGGCCTCCTGTTGACAGTTGGCGACTGTCAAGCTCCTCACCCCCCCCCCACGTTGATAATTCACGATCGTCGGCATGCTGATATATTTTTTTAATAGCACTTCATATCAAAAAGGTTGCCAACCCCGGGTCTAGAAACTATGTCTTTTGACTTTCCTTGTTGGTGCTAATGTAAAAGTTATAGGACAGTTGTTGTAAGATTACATTTAACTCAAAGGTCTGGGTTTTTTCATTCTGTTCATATTTGTTTCCACACACACCAAATATCTCTATATATTGATAAACTGTCTGTTTTTCTAGGAAGTAAGAGCCCTGTTCACAGGACAAGCTTTGCTTTAGTACTGTCAGAAAAAAACATATTAAGAGCTAATATCCATGGATTGTATCTGTTATGTTATCCTATTACATCTATTTGGGGAAACACATTTGTAACACTACAGCTCTAAACTGATTCCAGGAATGTATGTCTGTTTGTACTTGTATTACTGCATCCAAAGTGATGACTTACAGGTATGTGAAGTGTTTGTATAGGAGCTCAAAGATACACTATAAATCAAAACATTTCTTAACAGGGGGCCGGAAACAAAAACAAGCACATTTTTATTCAAAATAACTCGAAGGAACTGAAGTGTGATGTTGTCTGGGAGGAAGCCTCCAGGTTTAGAAGCCACAGTGATTGATTGTTGACCTGCTTCTGCCATCCGTTTTATAGTTTGTAATGGCATTTCTAACACCATCCAATTACTTACTGTGGTATCATTTGAGCTTGCACTGCCTAGTGGATACCAATGGAAATTTCAAACTGGACCTGGTCCAAGTTAATGCATAAATTAATAAGGGGCTGACTAGGAGGGGGATGTGGAGTCTATTGCAGCACGTAGGGTGCAGGAGAAAACTCTAAATAAAGCTCTGCCATGGAAAGCAATAAACCCCAGAGTTAATAGCCGCTTTCACACCAAGTACTTTGCCGTACTTAGTTCCCAGCACTTAGTTCCCAGCACTTAGTTCCCAGCACTTAGTTCCCCCATGGAACTAAGAGCCGATCGCGTTCACACCGGAATAAGTTCCCTGAGGGAGGATTAGGCAAATGAAGCCGGCTGACGTCACTTCTTCTTCTTCTTCTGCTTTGGGTTTACTGGCAGGCCACAAACAACTTCACGGCGTATACTGCCACCCGAAGTCCCCGGAGTTGGGGACTGGCTTCAGTAGAAGCTGCTGGGAGTCCTTCCGAGTAAATCGCCAGAACGCCGACACCTCCTCATCACTCCACCCCTCCCATGTTTTTTTTTTTTTTAAATGGGGGTAAAAGTTCTCTGAACTAAGTTCTCTTTTTGGGGTGAACGCAACATTCCAGACACTAACGTAACTAAACGGGTAAAGTACTCCGGTGTGAAAGTGCCTATTGGTAAACTATAACTTTCCACTCTGCAAGTATATGCCTACTGTGCCTTTCTATAGTCACAAAACAATGGCTCAGCTTGCTAGAAAAGAGGGAACCATTAGGATGTCTTGTGGTCAGCTAAAGTCCGGAGAGAATATACGTAAGAATTACCATCTGACACATACATCAGTAGCTCTAATTGTATCAATAATGACTTATTGACCATGTCTAAGACCCATAATTAGACTTAGACCTGACCTTGTAGAACATATTTTAACTAACATTTAAGCACAGGGATGAATAGAAGACTTTAGACACGGATGTTTTCCACAAAATATGTTATGGACAGGAAGCTCAGAACAAGAACATTTGCCTTTGTCTGACTAATGCCTTGGATTTCGTGGGAAAAGAGGCTGTCAATTTCCATACAGACTTGATGAAATGAAACTTATCCGATCAAATCAGACAGTGAATCTGTGAAAGGTTAATTTGCCAAATAGTTATGTGCAGATTCATTCGTGGGCTTTGACAATCCTCAGTAAATCTGCACTTTCACAACTTTCACAACGAGTAAATTACATTTTCGAATGTTAAAGGAATATGAATAGAGGGACTTTGTTGTACTTCAGCTTGGATGTATTCAGCAAAATGTAATTACTGTTATGTATCCAGGTGATATTGTGATTAGCAAAGGTTGTACAGTACGGGCACCTAAAGGACCAAGGCTCAACATTATAATAATTTCCAAACTTGCTGTATCAGCACTTGCATGTAATTTGCCTGATCAATTTCACTGTCTGCATATTTGCCTTCTATAATTAAAAGTGGCCGACCTCTGTTGGAGAGTTTTTTCATGGCAAACGATGACTTAAAAACTGTGATAAAGTAAAAAGTTGTCAAATTTCAGAAAGTTTTTTCTAATAGATTAATATAATTGTGTACAGGACTGCCTCATATCCCAATGAAATGGGGCTTTAGTCCAGGATGTTTTAAGGAGACTGAAAAGATACACTGGAAGGCAGTATCCAACAGAACAACTAAATGTCATGTCTAAATGTTAATGGCAATGCAAAGCAATTACGAGCTGCGATACACAATCCTGCTTCTGCCAAAATGGTCCCTGACCTGCGTTTTGAAAACATCTCAGAAATGCTTCATTCAGTAAAATAAGTCAGGTGTTGTGCTCATTAACCTGCTGGAAAACAACAAAGACAACCAGAGATTAATATGGCAGGGTAAAAAAAGTTCCTTCATCAGGTAGAAGTAGTCGTTGCTGTGATGATTATTAGTTGTAAACCCAAGTAAAATCATCAGTTTGTAGCATAACTTAACGTTTAAGGTTTTTTACCATCAAGCATACAGTACCATATTTCCTGGTGAAGATGCTACTGTACATCTTGTGAAACTTGGTTAGGTGTCACTCAAATAAGAATGACATGCTATCAACATAAGGTCCAAATGTCCAGTGTTACATTTTCAAATGATTGTTTAGTTTGGGTGACAGATACTATACAACCTGTAATATTCTCTAAGTGTTCAGACACTCCAGACTGACATGTCCAAAGTATTTTGTCACTTATTCTGTTATCCAACAATTTCATATTTAACTTTAATCACCAGTGCATCTGTGTATGTATTGCATGATATTCTAAATTCCTAGAGTCCAGAGAAAGATGGCACAATCAGTGATACACCGTGTACACAGATCAATATCATTTGTCTATAAAACTCAACTGAGACCACCATCACCACCTATTGACCACCCAGAATGCTCTGCATTTCCGATAAAGTCTGAAAGTAATGTAGTTGTTATTATTATCATTATTGTTATCATTATTATTTTGAGAAGTGCAGGATGGGAAAATTATTGCTGTATACAGCCTGAAAGTGATGTCATGATGTTGGTTTGTTTTTATGTCACTTACAGTAGTCTCTGCTCCAGAGAATCGCTGCACATTGTGTACATTCATGAATTTAATATAAATATATTTTGCTTTATTTCATCTCCAGAGATGTAATCCTCTTGCAGAATAAGACGAATCAACATAAAACATATTTTATGTATGGAGCTGACTCCAGACCAACCATGAAAAAGGGAATATAAAAATGGTCAAATAGGGAATACAGTCAAATGTTGTATGTTTTATTAATCACTAACTTTGGCAAAACAATGAAATGATTATTGATGGATATGTTCAATTCTCATACCAATGCTTTTCAATGAAAGCTGTTTTCACCACAGGGCTTTGATATCATTCAATAGATTATTCACTGTCTTTTAAATTGCAAGCTAAATCTAATTTTAAGATATTATCATAAACATTCATGAAGACTACATTTATAAAAAGTAGCAGGAGAAAGTACTGTCTGTATAATAATGACGGAGAGTAAAGGTCCATTTGGAACCCAAACAGTTGTTAAATAAATGACGAGTTGGTTAACTCATCGTTTATAAACTGTTCATTTTGAACAACACCATCGTTTTGGTATACAACATGTTTACTTGATATAAACTATGTATTGATTGATTTACCACAAAACTTACAACATCACGATAGAAAGCATTTTTAAAAATGAAATCCACTTAAGAACTCCCTCTGGAGGGAACTTTGTGATGTTAGCCTTTGCAGACCACTTACATTACAGAAAGCTATAACACACTACAGGAAAGGAAAAACCATAAAAGAGCATAATATGGCCTTTTTGAAGAGTTTTTTGACAGCTTATTCTTTTCTCTGTCTTTTTACTTCACTGTCTGTTGAACCTGTGTGTTGGTAAGGGAGGTTTAAGGTCCAGTGGATGCAACCAGTGCACTGGGAGTGTGCGGTCAAAGGGTTGAACACATCAGTGTGTCCGTGCACTCTGGGCTGTAGTTCAGGGATGTCTGGAGTGTAGCTGCTAGATGGGGAGGAATTGTGCAGATATTTAGTTTCTTCCATGGTGCTCACAATCTGCCACGTATATTCTCTGCTCTGCAATCTCCAGTCAATCTTCACAGGGTGCTGCACCCCGTTCTCCCTCCATACGATTTCCCCACACTTCTCCTTCTTCTTGTTTTAGCAGGTTTCCCTCCACTGTCTTCCACCATGCCATCCAATCATCACCATCTCTTTAAGCAGGGATTCGATGACAGGACTGGCTCAATTGTTTTTACCCTGATGCTTGTAGTTAGGCAGACTTCTGTGGTGAGCTGGAGGCAAGAACTAACTGGAGCAAGCAGAGCTGAGCCCATCAACACAGCACGGGATGATTGTTGTAAGGGCCGAGCACTGTCTGTATGGTGGTACATGTGATGGGGCCAAATTAGAGGCCTTAAGATATCCATGTGTCTTTAAAGCTTGTTCTTTTAACTGTTCTTGGTTTATTTGGACATCAATTTGTCTTTTTTACTTTGAACTCGCAGATATGACATCTACTAAAAGGGACTGCTTGTATAACTACGGTGGCTGAGAAGTGCAATCGACAATTACAAAGTGTGAAACACAAAATTACATTGTCGAAACACTTTAACATTTCCCGAAACACTTTAACAAACTAGAGAATCAAACCGGAAAGGGAATGCGCATGATACCAGAAGTGACGTGCAAGTGATTGACACAAACTTCAGTTTGTTTTGGCTGATAGACCGCCGGTACCTATGGACGGCACGAGTGTGTTTATGGTCTTTAAACATGTTTTGTCCGTTCTGTGGAAACCACCTGGGCCAAGTGACATGGTTTTGCTCATCACGATATACTTTCTTGTGCACACGAGAAAGTTACAGGTTCGCCAAGTGAGAAGTGGACCTGTGCCTTTTGCACACAGCCTTCAATGTGTTTACCTTCATTAGACAGCTTAGATAAACTGCAGGCTGCTTCGTTTTAAACACACACACCTCTACACACACACACACACACACACACACACACACACACACACACACACACACACACACACACACACACACACACACACTGCCCGATTATTCCCCCGATTATTCGTTTTATGAAGGAGATGTCCGGTCCACAAGGCGCATGACGTGTGTGCTTGTGCTCTACTCAGCTCCAATCTGTGTGTGTGTGTGTGTGTGTGTGTGTGTGTGTGTGTGTGTGTGTGTGTGTGTGTGTGTGTGTGTGTGTGTGTGTGTGTGTGTGTGTGTGTGTGTGTGTGTGTGTGTGTGTGTGTGTGTGTGTGTGTGTGTGTGTGTGTGTGTGTGTGTGTGTGTGTGTGTGTGTGTGTGTGTGTGTGTGTGACTGACACCGGCAATTGTTTTCAAATGACCATGAGCAGTAATGTACACACTTCTGACCAACTCCATAGGTATAAGTGTGTTTCCAAAATAAATAAATGTGTTTAATCTTAATCTCGATGTAGTGCTCAGTGCTGTCGGAGTGCAGGGGAACACTGCGGTCAACTCAGCCGTCTCTCGCGTTTGCTTGGTCAAATCAGCAGCTCTTCATTTTTGAGTGCGCGATTAATAGCAATACAATGAAGTACTTGTACTGTGTACTTGTTCAGTTATTCTCTGTCAAACTCCCCTCCTGAGAACAAATTCAAGCCACTTCTGCTATATTTGATGAGGGATAAAATGATGTTTAGCCCTAAGTTCTTAATACAATTGGTACTGTTGGACTCAGTACTTGTTAGACTACTACCAACATACAATGAAGTACTTTTACTGTGTACTTTTCGAGTAATACTCTGTCAAACTCCCCTCCTGAGTACAATCATTCATGTATTTTGCTATATTTGTTGAGGTATACAATTATTTGTCACCATAAGTTCTACATGCAATTGATACTGTTGGACTCAGTAGGCCTACTTGGACAAGCAAGTATAAATCAAGTATTTTTACTCTGTACTTTTTGAGTAATATTTAGTTAAACTCCTGTCCTGAGTACAATAATTCATAGTTCATATACAATACAGGAATTATTGTACTCAGGACGGGAGTTTGACAGATTATTAATCAAAAAGTACTAGGGATGTAACGATACCAAAAACTCACGGTACGATAATATCGCGATAAAAAGTCCACGGTACAATATTTATTGCGATATTGAAAAATAAAGAAAAATATTACTTGAATTTGATTTCTTTATTAAATAATACATCTGATTTGTACAGCATTTTAGTAGGATAGTAGTATTTTAAAGTGTCAACAATATAATAATCAGACCCTGCAATAGAATAAATCAAGTTTCACTTTAGTTTTTCAAGTAACTCAACTCTAACTCACTCACTCAGCGTCATCAAGGTTATCTTTTAGGAATATGAGCACGTCCACATTTCCAGGTAGAAGCTGGGATGTTTGGGCGTTTACAAAATCCCCTGCTGTGCAAAAAACTCTCTCGCTTGGTACTGATGTTGCTGGGACAGAGAGATATGCTTTGGCCATGGGTGACAGCAGTGGGTCAAACTGTGCATTGTCTCTCCACCACTTCAAAAACAATACAGTTTTTGCCAAGAAGGTGAGGCTTATTGACAGGGCGAGATATAAATATCCTGTTGGTACTTGTCAATGTCTCTAGGTATGTACATGTAGCCCTGTAAATACGATGTCCTTTTGTGTTATCTGTTGTTTTATGTTCATGTTGTAACCAACTTGCTGCCATGTTGGACAGTTCTCCCTTGAAAAAGAGATTGATGATCTCAATGGGACTATCTGGTTAAATAAAGGTTTAAACAAAAAACTCTCACGACGGTATTGAGACATTTATTTACCGCGATATCGCGATATTCGATATATCGTTACATCCCTAAAAAGTACACAGTAAAAGTACTTGATTGTACTTGTGCTAGTAGCTTGTCCAAGTAGTACTGAGTCCGACATCAATTTCATGTAGAACCTTTTGCAAAAAATCATTTTATCCCTCATCAAATATACCAGAATACATGAATTATTGTACTCAGGACGGGAGTTTGACAGAGTATTACTCAAAAAGTACACAGTAAAAGTACCTCATTGTATTTGTGGTAGTAGTCTAACAAGTACTGAGTCCAACAGTACCAATTTTATTAAGAATTTATATGACTAAAAATCATTTAATCTCTCATCAAATATAGCAGAAGTGGCAGGATTTTGTTCTCAGGAGGGGACTTCGAGAGAGTATTACCCAAAAAGTACACAGTAAAGGTACTTCATTTTATTTTTGGTAGCAGTCAAACTAGGACTGAGTCAAAGAGTGTACAAGTTATTTGTATCACAAATCAAGCAGAAAAAACCTGCATTATTTTATTCGTGTAGTGTCAGTGCCGCTTCTCGGCGATTACCGTAAAGGCGCGATTAATTGTGCACTCAAAAATTAAGAGCTGCTGATTTGACCAAGCAAACGCGAGAGACGGCTGAGTTGACCGCATTACCGGAACGGACGAAAGTATCTTAATATCTTCTGAAAATAAATGTGAGTGTCACACACACACACACACGCTCGCCCTGGTGACCGGACATCCCCTTCATAACACGAATAATAAGGCGTAATAATCGGGCAGTGTGTGTGTATATATATAGAGTTGTGCGTGGTTAAAACGAAGCAGCCTGCAGTCACTCTTTAGCTGTCTAATGAAGGTAAACACAGAAGTGTGTAAATTACTGTTCATGGTAATCTGAAAACAAATGCCGGTTTCGAACATTAACAAACACACCGAACACACACAGAGCGGAGCTGAGCAGAGCACAAACACACACGTCATGCGCCTTGTGGACCGGACATCTCCTTCATAAAACGAGTAATAGGGGGAATAATCAGGCTGTGTGTGTGTGTGTGTGTGTGTGTGTGTGTGTGTGTGTGTGTGTGTGTGTGTGTGTGTGTGTGTGTGTGTGTGTGTGTGTGTGTGTGTGTGTGTGTGTGTGTGTGTGTGTGTGTGTGTGTGTGTGTGTGTGTGTGTGTGTGTGTGTGTGTGTGTGTGTGTGTGTGTGTGTGTGTGTGTGTGTGTGTGTGTGTGGAGGTGTGTGTGTGTGTGGCGGTGTGTGTGTGTGTGTGTGTGTGGAGGTGTGTGTGGAGGTGTGTGTGGAGGTGTGTGTGGAGGTGTGTGTGTTTAAAACGAAGCAGCCTGCAGTTGAGCTTTAGCTGTCTAATGAAGGTAAACACATTGAAGGCTGTGTGTAAAAAGCACAGGTCTACTTCCTACTTGGCAAACCTGTAACTTTCTGGTTTGCACGAGAAAGTATATCGTGATGAGCAAAACCATGTCACTTGGCCCAGGTGGTTTCCACAGAACGGACAAAACATGTTTAACGACCATAAACACACTCGTGCCGTCCATAGATACCAGTGGTCTATCAGCCAAAACAAACTTAAAGGGGACCTATCATGCAAAATGCACTTGTGTACGTCTTTTATACATGAATATGTGTCCCGGTGTGTCAGAGAACTCACCAAGTGTCAGAAAACACAACCCTCTCTCTTTTCCTCCGTACCCAAATCTCTATAAACGGGGCTGCAACGGAGCTGATTATTATTTGAATTTTTCTGACGTCAGAAAAGGGGTGCTCCGCCTATATGGGCAACTCTCCACCTATCAGGGGAATGAGAGACCGCTGGAGACGCTGTAGTACATATGCCAGGCCTGTAAGTGGCGCTGTAGTCTGTCACAAAAGCAGTATCAGCACTTGCAAAAACAGGGCTGGAAAAGAGCAAATAGAGCAAAATGAGGCATGGCTAAAATGCATGATCTGTTTGGTATTTTGAAAAAAAAAACTAAACAGACATGTTTTATATAGGTATGGCCCTATATGTTTCAAATATAGCATGATAGGTCCACTTTAAGTTTGTGTCAATCACTTGCACGTCACTTCTGGTATGATGGGCATTCCCTTTCCGGTTTGATTCTCTAGTTTGTTAAAATGTTTCGGCAAATGTTACATTTGTCTCAAGCTTTGTTAAAGTGTTTCACACTTTGTAATTGTCGATTGCCCTTCTCAGCCACCGTATAAACAACCCAACAGAACATTGTCACCTTAATCTACAGTTCCTCTTAGCTCTACATCGCTATTTTTAGCTAATTGTTTAGTTTTTTGGGTCAAATTGTACTTTCCTTAACCTCAACAGCAGTAGTTGTTTGCTTGTGTTTTGGTGAAAATGCTCTGTTAAACCAATTGTTTGCTTTTCCCTATTTAGAAAACAACAATGTTTGTGACTAGCTAGTGAAAAAAGTGGATAGATAAGCAGCTAAAGTGCTAAGTCACCACACGATGGAGACCAAAACAGAGCTAAAAGGAGAGTGAATTGCGCATTAAAACCAGGGTGCCAACACACGGCTGAATGAATGCTAATATTGCTCCATGTCTACTGGATGATATACTGTTTCAGTGTTGGGTTATGACCTTTTCTGTCTTCACATAATGGAGCAACATAAAAGGTGATGGCTCTACCTCAGTGTTTCTCACACTTTTTCACACCAAGGACCACTTAACCAATACAAAAACACTTGCGGACCACCTAACTTCACACATATCCAAAATCGCATCGTTTTTCTAGAACAGATTACAAATCGCCTGAAAATGGTACAAACAAGTGGCAGCAAGTGGGATGAAGGTGTTTCGCTGGGCTATATCATGTAATCAAAAGTGACACTTTAGCGCGCTCCATTACGGAGATATTCCCGCGAGAGTGCGGACAACTTACATTTATTTATTTATTTCAAATATGAAATGTTACCAATATACTCGCGGACCACTAGGGGGCGCTCACGGACCACACTTTGAGAAGCACTGCTCTACCTGTACGTTTTTACACATATTATACAACTATTACAATAAATTGCTATTACCATCAAGCTACATAATCACATTTTCTGAGTTAAATGTTTTAAATGGAAGGTCAATAATGATCTGATAATAATTAATATAAGCATTGAAAACATGAACCACCCAGACTGTGAAAGAAAATGAGCCCAATTAGGTTAATTATTTCACTAATTATCCAAATTAAATGATGTCATTAAAGTGTTTCTCTTTACTGAGGAAAATGCAACCCCAAGCTGTTTAACCTTCTCCAAACACAATTTTACAATGTAATTGATAAAGAAGGATGGATGTGGCGATGTTCAAGGTGTCAGTCTGAAAAATACCCTCTTTTCGATAAATAACCATCTTCAACCAATATAACAAGCTTCAGTGAGGAACAATTAGCTAAATGTAGTGATAGTAGAGTGTATAAATATATCAAGTAGTTACAGTAGTGCATCTGCAGCTAATTCACTTTAAAACATATTTTATGTTTTATTCCAGGCAGCTGTTTCCTGTAACAGAAGACTAATGGATTACATATTCAATATCAGACACCATGAAAGCCTTCCAGCACATTATACCTTCATGCAAGGTCTATTTATTGCAACAAAATGTCATTCTTCCTCCTTAACCCTTAGTGTGTTCCACCGCTGCCACAGCACATTTCTAAATATGTGTAAAATCCATTGGTTGTGCTCTGTGTAGCAGGAGCAGCTCTCTTGTTTCACTGCATATATCTCATTACGTAAAATCCTCAGCTCTGAAACAGACGGTCAGGGATCAGCAAATCCTCACTTCTGGCCAGGCTTATGATTCCATTCTGATGCAATTTTCTCTCTCCAATTCCCTGATTATCACACTCCTGCCCGCCAATTTGATATCTCATCTGTCGAAGTTCAGACACATTCACTCTGCTTCAATTTTCTGCAAGCTCTGGCATTGACAAAGCATTCCAAGGGCTGCTTTTCAAAAACAATTTATAGCTCGCTGTTCTTTTTTTCCAATGTTGGCATGCACTTGCTGTCACACACTCTGAGAAGGGATTGTACATCTCAGAAGCTGACTCATCAAACATTTCATGTTTTGTTTCATAAAATAAACTGTTACCACCAATATCCTGGCCAAACATTTCTTGAAATCAAATGGTTAGAACATAATAAAGTATCTGCTTCTGACCGTGTTATGTGTGTGATGGCATTTAATTATTTCGAAACATATTTCAATCCTTTATAATTAAAATAATAACAATAATAATAATAAAGGTAATGAACACTTGAGAATGTATTAAAATGAACGTTTGTTTTGTTGTTTCACCACAAACAGAGGCTAAAAATTCAAGTGAAAAATATAAATATGTTGAATATATCCAGACAGTATTTGCAACCATATGCATTATTTGTTTGTTAATAACAAATACGTTTAAAAATATATTTTTTTCTAAAACGGTTTAGCCTTTCTGTAGCCTAAATACTTAAACACACTTTAACATATCTGCATGTATTTGTTCTAACAAAGTAAAAGAAAAGTTAGATTTGAATAAAAACAAATAGTATTTTGGAGGCAATATGGGTCTTACAAATCATCTTTATTTATTCAAGAACAAGATAGTAAATTGGACACAATTATGTAGCGCTTATCTTTGCAACATATCAAAGTGCTTTACAACAAGTCGAAATTGTCCCACAAAGAGAGGTATGGAACATATAAGGCACATGCTCAAATGCTAACACTGTTGACCATGCCGGTCGGGAGCAATTTGAAGTCAAGTATCTTGTCCAATGAAACTTATACATTTTGACTTCAGGGGCTGGGGATCATGGCACCGACCTGCCATTTTGTGGAAGACTGTTTCCTCTACTCCCTAATATGGACTTTGCTAACTGTTGGCAAAAGCCTCACAGCCCCCAGCAATCAGAGTGAGGAGCTTGAACGGTTATTGTGCTTTAACATGGAGTCAGATTTGGGGCAATATTCTAGTGCGTAAAACAAGATACTCACGAGCGGAAAATGTGCTTTTACACGTGCATAAAATGACCCTCGCGCGCAGATTAAACCCCCGCGAGAGGCGGAAAAATGTCTGACACTTTGGGGTGGAGCCACAGGACTTTGATTGACAGCTGCCAGGAAGCCCGGAGTTGACAGGTTTGATACATGCCTGAACTACCAAGAGCCGAGGAGTGACAGCTGCAAGATCAGTTGGACGAGATTGAATGATAAAGTTGTCCATAAAAAACTATTATATTCGTAAAGTGTACAACTAATATATATATATATATATATATAAATTAATTTGATATAAAACAATATATTTTATATATAATATCCTGTACAATTATGTGAAAACATGAATAAAACTACACATCTTCAGAAGTGTCCTACACTAATAATACAAAGTTATTTAAGCAATAGCTCACGACAGGCCGTGGTATATGCTCATTATATCACAGCTAAGGGGCGTGGTTCGGCCCGACACGAAGCGGAGGGACGACAACCCCCTTAGCTGTGATATAATGAGCATATATCACAGCCTGAAGTGAGCTATTGCTTTTATAAAACGGTTACCAAGTGTGGCAATATGAAAAAAAAATACACACTCTAATTTAAATAGTTTTTATTAGTAAATAATGATGTTCCAAATAAAATAGTCCCTCCGTTGCCTTCTGCGCGAAACATAGTGCGAGGTGGTTGCTATGCAACAACACTAACAGCTAGCGAACATATTAGACAGAGAGCGTTGATTCATTATTTGGCTATTTATTTACATTCATTTGTATGTTGCACCCACTGAAAACCTGTCCAGCATCAGTAGCATGGTTTACGTGGTTACTTGTTGAGGTTGTTCTAGGCTGTTGCTTGGCGTGGTGAGAATATTGCTCCACTTTCTCCGGTCCCCGAGATTTGGCTTCCAGTAGCTCTGGAGAGAGCTTTCGCACCTGTGGCCACTAACGGTCATACTTTCTCTGCTTTGTTTCAAGACCCGCATCAGAAAGCTTTTGAATGGTGGTACTTTTCCAGTTGGTCTACCTGCTCTTCACGTAGCTCTGCATGTCGTCGTTTAGGTGCTTTTTTTTCTGGAGATAGGCACTCCTCAATCCACTCCTCCATAGTAAGACCCCCCCGGAGGTCGAAGTTAATCTTAAATGTTTCCATTTTATGCTTTGTAAGTTTGTTTCGTAACAGAAGAAATGTAAATATATTTATAAAACTGACAAGTCAAATCAAGCAATCTGATTGGCCGATAGTATTTTTGCGGACCTCTTTGATTACAGATTTGAAAACATCGTTGCTTTCTTTAAAAGTAGCTCAATTCATGATGTCAGACCTTGGAAAGTATCTAGAAATCCCTGCCCTTATGCCAAAGGAACTGCACACTGAATATGTTTTGCCGTTTGATGTGTATGTCTGGACCGCTGCGTAAAAAGGAGGGTTTCTGCCCCGTTACTTCTCCGCTGCTTTCTTGTTCCAGTATGAAAAGCAAACTGCAGGCAGTTTGCTTTTCAGCCTAACGGTATACTGTTTTTCTCAGACGCGGAGGGATACTGACTTGTTGTGAAAAGTAACTTACAATTCTAACCGTGGTATACGCTCAGTATATCACGGCTAAGAACCAATCAGATTGCTTGATTTGACTTGTCCGTTTTATAATATGGCATTATATGCTGTGTGTTATTTGTAACATCTTCAGAAACTACCTTTGCAACTACTCATGCAGTTGACTGTTACAGGTCTATACAGGTTCATGGTACAATGCATAAGCTTCAAATCGAGAGACTGAAACTGTATTTTCCTTTACCGTTCTGTTTTCATTTCACAATAAAGTTATAGTAATATTATGTTTGATATTATTATGTTTTATTAACTAGACCACTCGTTTTTTAACCTGCGCCGCCTAGTGGTTAAAGCACGTTATTTAATTTTGTTGTTGAATAAGTTTTATTTGATGAACACATTTAAATAATAAGAGTAGCCTACATACAAAATAGGGGGAAAGTAGAAGGTCAATGATAGAAATATGGAATAGGAAATATCAAGAAGATACTGTAGTGATCTCTACAATAAAACAGATAAACTAATAAGGCTTTATTTAAACATTAAAGAATACTTTAAGTTAAGGTCTTATTTTGAATAACAACAACACTTTGGGGTTATCCACAGATACATTTGAAGTCTGACAAAGTACTTAACGTCCAATATATTGCATAGTTTATTTTGGCACTTGACAATCACCTTCCTTGAATTTGACTCAGGTGTAACTCAAGTCTGATTTAAGGGTTGTTTATATTTCACATCATTAATCAGAATCTGCAAAGTAGCTAAAATAAATGTAGTGGAGTAAACATACCAGGTTAACCTCTGAATTGTAGTGGAGTAGAACAAAGTAGTACATGCTGCTGTAACAAAATCATTTCCCAACTTGGGATCAATAAAGTATATCTTATCTTATCTTAAGATGATTGATGGCTACTGCCATATCTGCAAAATGTGCCTCTGAACCTTGACAAGTGCATGTTTCAGTCTTATCAATGAACAACAGGAGGGGTCACAGACATAAGACCAGCTGTTACATAAAGCTCTTCTGACCTTAGCTGTCATGTGGGTATATATTAATGCTGGCCATTATGGACACAAGCAATGTTCACCCATTTATGAATTATATGGTTTTAAATTTGATAAAACCAATGTGTTTCCTATCCCCTAAACCTCCAGGGTCTAAACAGTTGAATACTGACAACTTCTAATTATGGGAAATACGAAAACGTCTTATTAAACTGCAATTCCCAGTAGAGACGTGCCATAGAACATGTTGCGAAACACAATAGCCAGCATGTGTAGTTCTGGGAACGGGGTGGGGAGGGGGGCACGGGGTGGACCGGAAATACTGTTTTCACCCCGCGAGGGTTGACGCCAACTGTACATGGACACTGCGGAAATACGTATTATACTGTTTACACTACTGGCAAGGCCTCAAATCATCATGTCATCAAACTATAGATCCTACACATCCACTGGACGTAGGTTCTAAAAGTACAATAGACGCTTCTCACTAGAAATATATTCAACAAGCATTTTAATGGCCAAACTATTCCACAATTTAGGATTTTCCAGAGAGGGTTATTTGTGAATAAACGACCCTCCGGAGCGTTTGCAATCAACGGGAGCATGTTGTTTCGTACACGACCACTAGAGGTGCTACACTTTAAAACGTGACTATGGGTCGTAATAAGCTGCTGAACAATCAACCTATTTGGTCGTTTTGTGTAGGAGGACAGGCTGCTGCAAACACATGGTATCACCACCAAATCTAATGCAAATCCTGGAAGCCATTCCAACATTCCATTATGATTTCACAAAAATAGCATCAGATGACTTGTAATTAGGTGTCTCTGTGGTGAAAAATGTCCCTGCAGCCACACAAACAGGTGGCAAATGTGATTACGGAGGTGTCAGGGTGGAGGGAATCTGCTTTGAGCCTTTCTTGGAGGCACTGCAGATATGATTTATAGGGGACCAATTGACGAGTGTTCACCTGATAAAAATGAATCTGCTGATCCAGCATCACTTTCATCCTCTGCCATCTTGAGTGTAAAGGACAGAGTGCTATTTTAGGGGTTGCTTAGATCATCAGTACATTGAGTTGTTCTACAAATATGTATATATGGATATTATTTATTGAATTCCCTCCGAGCCACGGTAGCAACATTTTTTTAATGATAAATAAAAAGCAGGGTAAGGAACACATACATTCAGAGGCTATATCTCTCAAACAGTTTATGTTTATCATCAATGCATATGAAGAATTGCAGCTTGCATAAATGGAACTTAACTGTTGCTCTTTATTCCACAACCCGATTCCCTCTGATGCAGCATTTTTTAGGGGCCTTTAAAGCTTAGTGAGAGTCATAAAGATTCAAGGGGTGAACAATGTCCCGACTTCCCTTATCAGGGTCTGACACGCTATCTGAAGTATTACCATAACAAGCATTTTGCATTTTCATGACTCGGCAGAATTGTTGAATTGTGTTCAACACAAAATATCGCTAACACAACATGCACTCTGCTGATTTTAACACATTAATAGAAAGGAAAGGAAAAGATACAAGAGCAGCAGCCTTTGAAATCACATGTATTATGTATTTGATGCTGTTAACTGTTCAACAATGAGGTGGTAAAAAACATGCTCTAGGATTCAAATTTAGAAAATAAAACGTACTAATTTTCGAACCACTCTGGGTTTGTATTACAGTATCAGGCAAACAATCTCTAATAGCCTTCACTAGCGAGAAAATGTAGAACATACATAGATGCATCTCCCCAACCCTTTCAGGGGCGTCCAAAAATGTAAAAGGAAGCTTTTTCCCCGGTGTGTGTGGGGAGAGACATGACTAGGAGTTGCGCCAGGGACTTGCAAATGTGCTCTGAGCCTCTCAATAGCGATCTTTTTAAGCTGCTATCAGCACTAATAGAACAGAAAGCTACTGCTTTACATTTTCATTGATTGAGGATTAACCTTTCTTACAAAAAAAATCTTCAAAGAAGGATGCCTCGGTGAGGACATAAGGCGGAAGGCATCTTGCCTTTTGCTCCCACCACCACCACCAGCCGCAGCCCCCATTACTGTCAGCAAATCTATGATATATATGAGCAATGCCTCACGACGGGGCTCTTCAGAGTGTCCCGAGTGGACACATGCTGCCAACACTGTCGCTGATGCTTCCAAGCTTTTAAAGGGGACTGTCTCTTATTTTAAAGGCAGCCTGAACCTGTTTTTATACAGAGATATAATCATTGCTGTTACCACTTTTAAAATGACCTTTATGTGCAGGCTTGCAACATGTAATATAATTACGTAATCAGGATACAAAAAAGTAACATAATTAGATTACTGGTACATTTTTAAAGAGGGCATATTATACTTTTTGGGGTTTTCCCTTTCCTGTTATATAGGTTTTTGTGCATATAAATAAATGTTCTGCAGAGGCTAAAATCACAAACTTCCCACACATTCCCCCCCCCCCGCCTGACATAATAATGAATTTTTTTTGTATTCATGTATTAAACTAAAACAGCATTTGTAGGCCTAACCCTTCAATGTAAGATGTATGATACCACATGCATGATCATTTTCTAAGGTTACATTGTTCTGTTGTTTAAAATAATACACTTAAGTAAAAATAATCTGATGTTGAGTTAAAGGTGGGGTAGGTAAGTTTCAGAAACCGGCTCGAGATACACTTTTTGTTATATTCCATGGAATGCTCTTAACATCCCGATAGCAATGAATATCTTAAGTGCTTTGACAACAAATCCATACAAAAATTTCATCTGTGGAAGCCGTAATACTGTAAAAAGTACAACCAATCCGTTTAGCGCTAAACGGATTGGATTGCTGCCCTGTCTGTCAGCCTTCCATCTCGTGCACGTACAAATGTATCTTGTGCCCTCATTGGGCGTGCATTGCAGAAGTACTTCAATGACTCGCCAGCAACAGGCGGCCACTTTCACCAGTCTGCTGACATCATGTGCGCGTTCATGTGTGTTGGAGGAGGTGCTCTGTAAGGAAGTCTGAAGGAAGGGGCGGATTCTTTTCGGCTGTGTACTTTCAAATTGTAGTGCACTCGAGCCGGTTTCTGAAACTTACCTACCCCACCTTTAATGCAAAAGTAATGGAAAGTAATCAGGTCCTTTATTTGTATGTTGTGATAGTTAGAGTAGGCAACTGATCACATTTGTGTACAAATAACTGGTAATTGTAAAATAATACAGGTAACCCCTCCCAACCCTCTGTTGATTTAACATTATGTTCATTATCTCCCCACATGCACTTTAAGTGGAGGGAGCGAGGGAGTGCAATCCAGAGACAGGATTTTAATATATATATATATTATATGCTACCTGTTCTATAGTAAACTTAAAATTAAAAAAATAAAATGGTCCTTAGCTCCACTGTAATGCACCAGGATCATACAGCATCTTTTTTAAATTAGTTTACAAAGTAAAATAAAAAATAGTGTAAGAATAAAAAGGGACAAAACACATTTTCAGATGATAATGTAGCTTTCGATCTGGTGGTAAGTAATGCATTTGATGTACACTTGGGTCTTTATGAGACAAAATCAGCAAACACACAATTTCAGAAGCAAGTGAAACAATCTACAAGGCGGACAGTTGCAGAACTTCAGGCCTTTTCCCTTGTATTGAAATGTATTACCTGCTTTTCATTTCTCATGAATTAAACATTCAGGTACATTTGGAGGCAATTTGATCAATTTAGGGATTATGACTCAGTTAAAACTCTCGAACTGATCCCATAAAACAGCCACTTTACATGCATTGTGTAAGCAAAGGAGACACTCTCACTTTGCACTTTCCACACAAATGTATAATAAGGATTAATGGCTTGCATAAAAAGAAAAGGATTGGAGCTAAAGTGCAGTTTTAGAATAACAGCATATCATAATGACACGTGTGTTTCAACCGTCTGTGCTGAATCACCGCACTGCAGCACAGCTCAACAAAGGAAAACAGAAATCAAAGAGGTGCTTATTGCGGAATAAGTTCACTTGTTCTTAGCGTAATCCTTCCACAGGGATAAGAAATAACAAGACCTGTCTCCTCTTAAATGCTGGAATTACAGCAATTACCGAAGAGCAGGGGACTTGTGTCGGAAAAGTAAATAGTTATCCTAAAAGCAAAAGTACTCAACATTATAGCCCGACATAATCCCTCCCCTATGTAATCACTTTAAGGAGAACCATCCCATCCGGGCCCCTGATCTATATACAACAGCTGGCAGGGGCGCTATAAAGGGGCCACCAGGGCTGATGCTCCTCACATTAACTTTCAACTTATAGATAGTTTGGCTGCTCTCCAGCGATATCTTCAGCCCCACCATTATGACTGCCAAGGTCATGTCTGATGAAAACATGATGAAGCAGCAGTTTATCTTTTTTCTCTTCCCCCTTCTATCTACCTCTCACTCCATCTCACTCCCTGTCTTTTTCTTTCCTCTCTTGGCACAGAGTTATTGAACAGTGGGGGAGCGCTGAGTTTTAATTGCAAGAAGATTCCGCGGAGTTAATTGAACATCGCGCAGAACCTAATTTCACTTTACAGCAAATCAAGATGTTAGTTATGTAAATTCTGCCTGTCCCACTGGGGGGCTTGGGGGGGGGGACTTCTGCCAGACACCAAAGTCATCCTCTCCCCACTGGCACCGAGCTGCTGTCTCTGCAACTTATAGAAATAGCTTTTTTATTAGAATACTTAGATACTTATTTTTTTCAACAGAGCAGCACAAGGGCCAAACATCGATGTCGTTTAAAATGATTAAGCACAAGTTCATATTTTTGGGGAAATGTTTCAACAGCTTTAATCAGCATCTTAGATTTGGAACTGCAGCAAAACACATAAAATTGACCGACAATCATGTTGATTGACAGATGGCAGCCATGGTTTCACCAATGGTGTCACAAATGAGCAAAAGCAGTCAATATGTGCATCTGTCATAGGTTTGTTGCAATTAGAGGGATAGCAAGTGGTCCGTCTCATCCAAAGTCCAAATGCTTTATTTAGCCAATTTAGTCAAAGAAAATGTTGATTTGCTGGTGGAGTGAAAATCAAAATAGTTAAGTCAAGCCCCCAGGAAGTGCATTGAAGTGCATTGAAGCACATTTCCGTAGTGGCCAAACGGTGGTACTACAGCTTTAGTGTCAGTCCATGATGTCATCTCAATGCTCATTTGACTGAGTCGAAACCAATTGCCATTACCAAGTGTGCAGCTCAAATTGAAGCGAATTTCCGTAGTGGCCAAATGGTGATACTACAACATCCGTGTCAGTCTGTGATGTCCTTTGGCCCAAAAAGACAATTTTCTTCAGAACCCTGTGGAATAATATAGAACTCAGTGTTCATTGAGTTCCTGCTTTGTTTGTATGACAAGTATATTTGAATTGGAATTGCTTTGTGACTGTGTCATTTAACATAGCACAACTCTTATGTTGTTGTTGCAAATTAAGACACAATGCATTTGAGTGGGAACACCCAAAGGTAAAGGTAACTTAGTTTGTTTAATAGTAACTCAAAAGGGCCCCTTTATCCTCTTTAGAAATATATATGGACGTTGCCAATGCTGAACGTTTTGTCTAGAACAATGAAATGCCTGAAAGTACTTACTAACCACTTAAGTCCTACTTATACTTAGTAAATTAGAAAATACCAATCTTTGTAGTAGAACAATTTTATCTGAATTTTAATTTTTAATTGGTTCACTAAATTGTGTTTCTAAATGTAATATATGTGAAGTCTAGGTTTAACAAACAGATGTGTCATTATTGTAGACATTTATTTCCAGTACATACGTTTTAGATACTGGCCGCTGCAGAGAGCCTGCTGCAACACGATTGCATGCTATGGAGCATTTTAATGTGATCAAATAGATTAGAAGGAATCCGTTAGTGCTGACAACGTGTTAACTGTAGCCTGTGTCGTAAGGCCCTTTCCAATATGCCAAGGACGTCTGGGAACACAGGGAAAGATTGAAATCTCTGATCCAATTTGGCAACAATGTGGCGCAATTAAATTCATCAGTACATAAACTTAACCAGGGATTATGTTTGTCGCTATGATTTCATTTTAAAGTGATGATGACGTCTAAAGGGAAATGGAAATCTTGCATTTGAAATGTACCACTGCTGAACTGTAAAAACGCAGGAAGCTCAGCTTGTGCTGATTGAATTAAGCTCTCCAAGGGGCTGATTGGCAAGCGATGACAGGTTTTTGTTGTAAGTCCTACGGTGCAAAGCGCAGCCGTCCAACTGGTGGTGCAAGAGGTTTGCTCACCCGGTTGCTCATAAGATCTGTTTGCACTCCCAGCCGCATGGGGAATCCCATACAGCCTTCAGCCTTGTTGATAACAAGATAAAATGTTCTCTGGGTCTCTCTCACTCCCTCCCCCCTCGGCCTTATCTTAAATACCTTGAAGTGGATGAAGGCCCTGGTTTGTTGGAAGCTGTCAGCAGAGCTCCAATGAGAGTGGCCTCTCTGGGTTGATAGGACTGTGGGTAGCTTCACACTTGACACAATATGAAGCAGCATTACACAGTTGGCCTGTGCATTTCTCAACCGTCGGTGACCGATAAACCCTGTTTGTTATGTTACGTTGCTTATTAAGCATTTCACAACTCATACCCTATGATAGCTTTCAAAAATATGTAAGAGGCGTACTTTGAACGTAACGCGAATTAGTGTAAAAATAATAAAGAGTTTAGTGAGGGGTTTTAAGCATGTTTTTTTAAATAAAATGTTTCTAAATGAATGATATGCACACTAGGTGATGGGAAGGCATTACAAATTAAACATATGACTTGTTCAAATTGTTTCACTCAATCATACATCAGGGATTCATGTCAATCGTTACTAGTGGACGGGAGGCTGACCAACCATTTCCTTTAATTTGCCTTTTTTTTATTCAAACATTGTTAATGATATTTGTTTTACTGTTGTACACATTTATAAAACCAGCAATGTACATGAAATAATTGGAATAACATGAAGGGAACGCAGGGTAAGTATAGTATCTAGATTTGAGTAGTCCATCTACAGAAAATTGTATTTTTCCAACAGCGGACATACATCAATAACATCCATCAATAATTACGTCACTCACTGTAATGGCAGACTGATTCTTTTAGCACTGCAGTGGCGTTTTTCTAAAATCCTGATAACATCTTACCTATGACATTTTCACTAAGGTTAAGGAAAAGTGGTTAGAAAAAGACACAGTACCTGATTATTTTTGACATTTTGACATTGTTAAGGATCATTTCATTTGACGTAAAATACCTAATTTTTTATCAGTTTCCCCTGATTTTGTTCAATCCTCTGTGACATGACTACACAGAAGACTGTCAGCTCAACAGGATCCTTCTAAAAGCCCAAATAACTCAATAGGACAGCATGAGTTATTGGGATTGGCCGCAAGAAGCGTCCTTCACAAATACTGGGAACAGACTTGACAACCTCCTTGCCACATGTGCCCTGGGCTGTTTTGGGCCACCCATGGTCTCAGCAGAAGTGAATGATACATCCTCTGCGGGATCCACTGTCTGAGCCTCATGGCGAGGACTTCCTGCGTCAGCACCCAAGATAAGAACATGAGAGACTTTGGTAGAGTAAAAATAAAACAGCATAGGCGGCATGGCACTTACTTAAATGTCAAGCTGTCTATTTCATTTTTATGTAGGAAGCATCAGGACCAGCAGCAGACAGCATCACATCGGCTAAAGCATGATGGGAACATCGATCTTTAGGAAGACAACACGTTTGATGAGCGATTATGTGTAAACATTTCCATTTACTTGAAAAAAGTTAAGTATTTCTGATGTGGATAATTATTAGGTGTATATTTTTGGTGAGGAGGATTTCTTAACAGGAGTAGCACATCATAATTAAGAACATTTCATAGGCTTGTCAAAGAACGGCTTGGCAATGTCATGAAGCTCAGTTTACAAGTTCTTCATTCACATCCTATTCTTGGTGTACCCTTGTTTTTTTCCTTCATTTTTACAGAAGTTAGAAAACTTCATTTTATTTATAGAACATTAATCAAGTAAAAGTTTATATGTATTTGTTCATCTCGACAACGGCAAAAATTGATCTTCTTTATGAAGGGCAGGTATACTTTCTCCCCTTGTTTTGGTATGTTGCCTCATTTTCACGCTATAATATTTTTGTATGAGTTTGAATGTATCAAAATGAGTTGTACTGTATTACCAAGAAGGTTAACATATACAAGCAACTTGATTTGGTGTATAATGGTGAACACATAAGAAAAAGTAAATAAGAGGAATTAAGTTTTAAAAAAGGACCAAAGATAAAACTACTGTAAAAACGATGTTAATAGAAAATATATGAAAATGTTTTACAAGAAATATAAATACACAAAAATTAACTATACAAACATATGATATTCACAAGAAAAATAAATGATGTGCAGTATACTGTACCACAATTTACCTTTTCCTAAACAGAAATATTATCGGCGTTCAAACAACCTTGTCTGTTTTTTGTATCACCTCATCATATTCACGCTGAAGCCTCTTCTCTTGACAGTGAATAGTGAAAGACTACTGCCAATAATTCAGTGATCACAATGATGTACTCCAGGAAAAAAGTGGTAGAAGTTGTTTTTTCAATCATGTTGTCAGCACTTCTCCCAGACACATGCTAAGTATGAGCCTCAGGCACACTTACATGTTTTATTTGCCTTATTCAAATACTCGTCTTGGGCGTCTGCGGAGAACAAGACTTATGTGTTTTCATTTTTTTATGAGAAGCACATCTCCGTCTAAAATGGGAGACCAATTTGCACACACACACTTCCATGCTAATGATTGATAATGTTTCATTAATGCAAACATATTCTCTGCCAAGGATCAAAACAAATTGTAGCAATTTAGTCTTTCCAATGGTGATATCAATCATTACCCGCAGGAAGGGAACATGCATCAATGCCATGTTCTTCTAAAAGAGTTCATAGGTCCGGAGGCAGCAGCTGCACATTTGGTCGAAAAGTGTTTTTTCCCCCCCGAAGACTGGCAGCATTTTCTGAATTTTGTATGTGCTAAATAATTTACCTGGAGGGTACTGCTTTGATTTTAACACTTGTTATTCATACGATAAACAAGTTATGAACATAGAATTTCACATAGAGAATATACAAAATGTTGGCGTACCGAGGTCTTCTACAGGCCAGCCAAAGACACAAAGGCCCGGCCTAGAGCATAGTCTCTTTTCTTTCTCTCAATAAAAAGGCCTTTTATTCATTGTATTTTTACATGGATGCCATTTTAAAAAGAAGTCTCACTTAGTGATTGATGTGCGCATATTACATGTGTTGCTTTGAATTGCTCACAGAGTGGGAAAATAACATTAAAAGCAAGACGAGTGTTACAGCAGAGTGGCGCCTTTTCTCACTAATTACTGGTCCTCTTCAGCGCAAGTCGAATTAAAGCAAGGAACGGACCCTTAATGACATGTTGGCTTATTGTGATGTCAACTTATTGTTTAGCAAACACTTTAAATGTTTAAAAATATAGTTTTGGGATCTCTAGTAGCCTCATGTTAAGGGAGCATACCATATAATCACAACAACAACAATATTGTTCCTAACTCTATATCTCTTTCTTAAAAAAGGCAATTGTGAAAACATGTGTAACATATATATATATATATATATTAGGGCTGTCAGTCGACATAAAATATTTAATTGGAATATTTTTCAAGTTTGTAATACTCTTATCAACATATGAGTGGACAAATATGCTTTATGCTAATGTTTATTATCATTTGAACAATGACAAATATTCTCATGTATATTAAACATAACAACCTGGAACCTCTCATACAATACAAAGTGTGTGTGTGTGTGTGTGTGTGTGTGTGTGTGTGTGTGTGTGTGTGTGTGTGTGTGTGTGTGTGTGTGTGTGTGTGTGTGTGTGTGTGTGTGTGTGTGTGTGTGTGTGTGTGTGTGTGTGTGTGTGTGTGTGTGTGTGTGTGTGTGTGTGATGGATCATTGGAGCTATGTGCAACTCAAGGCATATGCTCGAACGGGAGCTGCCTGGACGCTGCGATCATGTTGCGCGCATTAACACTAGCTGAGTGTGCTGACTTCTCCTCCAATGTCCCGCTGTCTGGCTTCCTGCATAAAGTCAAGTTCTCGGCGCAGTTGTGGCGAAATGTCGCTCCTCTGTTTTCATTTCAACAGCTCCTTATATCCGTTAGCGCAGCTAGCTAGCACCAGATGCTAACAACAACAATGCACGTAAGGTCTCTCTCTCGCTCACTCGGGCCACACAAACACACACCCTCCCGGTCCTCCCAATAGCCAGTCGGTGCCTGCCGGTGAGCGTGGTCTGCTGCAAGCGGGCAGCAGGAGCGGGGCTGTCAGCATCACCTTGTAGATGGTATTTTAAACTCGATGCGCTCTGAAACTACGGGGCGGCCAAGGAACAAAATACACATGCGTTAATCACGTTAAAATAATTAGTGGCGTTAATTTTTTTTTTGCGTTAACGCGTTATTAACGGGTTGACAGCCCTAATATATATACATGTATATATATATATATATATATGTATATATACATACATACATATACGTATCAGGGTTTCCGCTAGGATTTTTTCTCGCCGGTCAAATGTCCGGGCAGAATTTATTTTACCGGACTAATTTGAAACTTACCGGTCATATTTCAATAATAATTATAATAGTTGTGTAGCAGAGTTTCCGTTAGCAGGTAATTACCGGACTATGAGCAGATATGCTTCAGTTTAAAACTCAGTTCACGGGCTCATTTTTATATTGCTTCAGTTTATAATCGTAACAGATCGAAAAATTCAGATTCATTTTTCAATAAATGATTCCACAAACAACAAACAACATAATTATTACATTCAAACAAACTACTTGTAGTAGATAACGTACATTATTCATTAGTTTACATCAACTTTGAATAATAACACGGGAGAAACGGATCCTCTCTTTTCCCCTCTCTCTCTCCTGACAGCACGTCAGTTTCTCATGCAGCTCGCTAAACAGAGGGCGGGGCTTCAGGTGATTATGCAGAGCTGCGTGTCTCGGTCAGACTCAGCAGCCGATCTGATCTCTCTCTCTCGCGTCCGGTTACACTTCACTCGCGTTTATGTCCATATCGATCAGATCCAGCTCTCCTGATCGGCCTTTATAGAGAGCACCGATCAAACTATTAAGAGTGAATATCGGCCGATAATGACCGGCGGCCGATCGATCGGAGCCTCCCTAATTATTACCAGACATTTTGACCGTCAGGTTTTGAATTTACCGGTTTTTTATAAATGTTACCAGCTAAAAACCGGTAATTACCGGCTAACGGAAACCCTGATACGTATATATGTATATATATACATATATACATATACGTATATATATATATACAGATCACAGGTTCTTGTCACCAATCGTTTCCTGTTTTATGGAGCGCTCCTGAAGAGGAGGTTAAATAGAAGTCTTCATAGCTTCCTCCAATTTGACTCTTCATTCCCTTAATTGGTCAATATTTGGAGTGTGCAGCAAAGACCTATTTTGTCAGGCTGACCTTGAAATTACAATTGCAACTATAAACCTAACCCTCAACAAGAAGCAATGGATTGTTTCATTCGATTTTGGAATATTGTAGAATTGAAATGATACTTTAATATACTTACATATTTTGTTCATCAGGAGGGTCACCATTAACACCAATTGTATGATTTGTTTAAGTGTAAATGCAATTGCCAGAACGTAATGCTATAATTACATGACATTCGCATGACTTCATGGGTACCACTTTACAATAAGACTTCCCTTATACATGATTCATAAAGGGTTTATAACTAGGTTATTAATTAGGTTGTAAATACTTTATTAATAATTAAGAACCATTTATAAACCAGTTCTAACATAGTTGTCTTACATCAACACAGGCTCACTGTTTGGTAAGATGACTAAGCCTTATATTGGCTACCTAGCTTACTTTGTCTTCTTCATCAGCCAGCATCCTTGGTATTTGTTGTTCACTGAGTTGATTCCCCCCATCCAACTTGATGTTTCTTGGCATCTCTTTATGACCATTTATTTATGAGTTACTAACATGTATAACTGCCAACAGGGAGCCTTGTAAAGTATAAAACACATTCCCATTTTTTAATGAGTTACTACCATTTATCATTTGTTTAAGTTATATTAACACTTAAAGTTATGCATAAATTAGGGCGTGGTCACATTGAGTGACAGGTCTGTCCAGTGACTGCTGCTGTTAGCTTCCTGTCTCTCAGCTAGCAGCTCCGTGAAGCTACAGGGGCTCTGCCTGCTGAGCTCATCCGGGATAACTAGAATTCTGCCGTGTTTGTTGTGCTGGTGCTTTGCGGACTATTTTTCATGCTTATAACGGACTATTGTGACTCGCTCCACGTTTAAAACAGACGGTGCATGAATGCAGTTTTAAGGTAATTGAAATATGAGTACTTTATTTATGTGTTGCCTATGTTTTTAGTCAGCTAACGTTAATGAATGTTAAGGCTTGGGTTAGCATGTAAGCACGTGGTAGCTAGATCTGTGCTAACGATGCTAATCGTAGCCTCCAAGTTAAAACCTATTAGAGAAGTGTTAAGCATTAAGTGGGATAATACTGTAGAACAAACGGCTTCTGTTTGAGGTTGGTAAAATAAGGTCATCCTTGTAAGTTAGAGAGATATTTTATTAGGTAGGTAACTTTATGCCTTGCTAAGGTTAATTTAAATGTGCTATGATCGATTATGTAGACAAGCTAACGTCAAAGTCGTATTGAAGAGTGGCCTAGTGTATGTGAAATTAACCTCACAATAAGATGTGTGTATATTACAAATATTAATGTCATATTTCAAAATGATTAGTTAGATATTACGATATGATTGGTTGAGCTGGAGTTTATTATTGAGATTACATGTTAATATCACAGTCATATCTGAAGAACGAACCCAAACCTTGTTCTTTTTATTAATTGTATTACCAAATTGGTATCAAATAAATAGTAAGCATTGGTAACACCAATGCTGATAAAGTAAACTATTTTATTTGAGTATTTGTGTCTGGGAGAAGGTACTGTACCCAGTTCGGCAGTTATGGACTGGGCTTTCTTGTACAAGAAAATGAAAAAAATCAATATGGACCATTACTGTATAATTATCCCTAAATTATGTTATACAATGCCCCTAATAAGTATGGCATGTTGTAACATGATGTGCCACATTATTGACTGTAATTTGTGTGCATTTTGTTGTTAACTAAGATGATGTTATGAGTTATTTTTTGTTAGTATGCACGTGGACGCTTTGGGCATACCTGGAGAAGAAAGAAACGGGTCTTCGGAATGATGGGAGTTAAAGACAAAAGGCAGAGACTTGTGTTGAATCTAGTGGAGAAACGGTCAAGATGCCACCTTGTCCCTCTGATTGGATGGCATGTTAAGTCAGGAAGTAGCATCATGAGTGATGAGTGGAGGGTATACAGGAGAGTGCTGAGTAACATGGGGTACAACCACTGCACCATAAACTACAGCAGGTGGTTTGTGAACCCCCAGGCGGCAGTCATACCCAACATAATGAAAGAGCTTGGTCGACCGTCAAAGGACATGTCCGTAGACTGAGAGGAAACCGTACAGAGAGTTTGTTGGAGGAACACCTCAAGGTTCTTGAATGGTCATCTTGGCTCTGCTCATCCTGATGGACTGCTTGGACGCTTGTTCAAGGATATACACAAAGCCTTTCCAGTCTGAGTGCCATTATGTCTTACCAAGTCTTTCATTTATGTCTGAGAAAAGCTTTTATGTTTACATATGTGTATCAGTCATTACTTTGAGTCCTAATTTTCTTCATGTGTGAATACAATGTTTTGCTTGGCTCTTTTGCATGCAGAATCAACTCAGTGAGCAACAGATACCAATGATGCTGGCTGATGAAGAAGACGAAGTAAGCTAGGTAGCCAATATAATGCTTAGCAGTACAAATAAATGTGGGCTCACTATTTGGCAAGCAACCGGTCAAAGTTGCCCTGTTTATCTCATGTCTTATAAAAGCTTATTAATGATTTATCTAGTGTTCACAACCTAATTAATAAACCCTTTATAAGTGTAGTCTTATTGTAAAGTGGTACCACTTCATGTCACCACTGCTAAGCTAAAGGCGGCTAATGTTTTATGTAGTAGTAGTCTGTTTTAGTCACTTGATAGCTGTTGTTAAAGGCCCTGACACACCAAGCTGACACCAAAGAACACGTCCCGACGGACCCGATTGTTGTGTCGCCTCACGTCTCCTGCATCTTGGCCAAAAAGTCGCACTGGAACACACTGCAAAGACTTCAGCCGACGGCCAAGTAGCACGTACGCCCTGCGCATTTATGTGAGTGGCAATAACTCTCCTTACCAGCAAGTGGCGGTAGTGTGTATTCTTAATTCAAAAGAGGCAACAGGAAGACAGACTGCGTGATATATACAAACAACAAATAGCGTGCGTTCCATTTTCACTCTCACCCATCACAGACTGTTTCACATAACGACTTATAATCGAAAACATGTTTAGTGCGGTACTGGAAAATGAAAAATAATAGCCGTCTGTTTGTGCCTTCTTTACTTCCGTTTCGCTTCTCATGCACTGATTCGCTAAGCTGAACAGCCAATCAGAGTGATTTATTTTGCAGACAGCCTTTTGCTGACAGCCTCCCGATTCGGTGGCGGAAGGTGTCGGCACGGCCGAAAAGACACAACGGTGCTGGACACACCAATCTGAGTAGGGCGACAGGACTCTCATTGACATCCAGACATCTATCGACGGCTGAAACCGGCCCTGTGTGTCCGGGCCTTAAGACGAATCTTCAGACATTCATCAGTGGGGTATTAACTGGCGTTTATTATGTAAATAATAACAAATTAGAAGGAAAAAGAGATACAAAAAATACAGATTTCAGTATTCTGACACAGAACGATTTTAAAAGCAATGTATTTCTATTGGTAGTATGTTTTGGGCCTGCACCAAATAATATCAAATTAGAAGAAAAAGAAAAAAATACAGATTTCAGTATTCTGAGGCTCAGAGCCCCATTTATTTTCCTCTCGGAAGGCAAAAAAACTCTGACATTATATAATTTAAAATAAAAGGGTTAGGGTAAGATATTGAGTAAGAAAATGTTTTTATGAACCACACAGCTTCTGGTCTTCCAAGACCCGACTGGACAAAAAGACGTGCTACAGGCACGAAACATACTACCAATAGAAATACATTGCTTTTAAAATCGTTCTGTGTGACACGAAAAAAAGGGAAAAATCGTGTTGTTGAACACGAATCAATAGATTAAATTAATGTTGTGACTATAACACGAAATGCTGTGAGACTGGGTTGCATGGATGGATGGATGGTTGGATGAAGCTTGTGTTGGGTGCAGATCTTATTACGGGGTTCTAATTTAACAAATAATGAAATTACCTTTGAATTGCGGGAGGAAATCAGGGTCAACTTCACTTCACTACCGCTAAGCTAAAGGCAACGAATGTTCATATTGATGATGTTTTGTAGTTATTTAGCCACTTGTTAGCAACCGCTATCTTATTCACACAAGGAAGTTTATGGGATTATTTAGTGATGTATATTATGATATAAAAAAAAGTCTAAATCTCATTTCTATTCAGGAATTGAACCAAAAATGTTAAATAAACTGTTGACCGTTAAATTACGGGAGGAAGTTGCAGTCAACCATTTAGTGGTAACCATAGACGGGGTTACTAATTTCTGGATTTTGACTCATTCCTGCACCACTTTATTGATGTTATAGGTCAGTTTTAGTTATATCTCCTGCTAACTTTGCTGGTGAATTCACTGCAGCAATGCCATTTTGAATGAGCGGACACACCAAAAGGAAAAAGGTAGCACCCAAATTGACATATCAATGTGAATAAAAGGTAAAAGTGTTACTGATGTGTGTGTACAACACTCCAGGCAGTCACTTGTGAATGATGCCTGCCATCCTGACCTTCACTAGTCCCTCTGCACATTCAACAGGAGGATGAATAAGAGATGGAAGTATGTCATCCAGCTGCCAGGTCAGGCAGATCAATCACTGTAGACACAGCATTGTTCTTCTCAAGGATTAAAAGGACTGAAGTCTGTCCCTGAAGTGAGAAGGTGCTTCAGGAAGAGATAACATGGAGGGAGACTAGGAATTGTTTTTTTAAAAAAAACATTTTGGAAGACACTAGGGTCATTTAGATCTGAAGGTGCTGTGAACTCATTCCTCTGCTAGGTCCAATCCACTTATTCAGACAAAGACAACTTTTATCCAGAGTCTGTCAAATCTGTTAGAGATTTGACATAATATGATTTCACCTAAAACGTAGAGTCGATTTTGCTTTTATTTGACTACTGTAATTAAGAGACATGTGTCGGAATAATATTTTTTTAATCTCTGATTTATCTCAAATGTATTACCTGTGTGATTTTTGAAATTATGTTTTGTTGTTGTTTACAAGGACAGTTTGGTGTGCGCTGTGCCCAGTTTACTGAATTTGCATCTGGGTTCTTAGCTTAAACAGTTTGTAACAAAAGTGAATAGGGAATAACTAAATGTGCTCAGAGGTGGGTTGAGTGGTTTGGTGAGTAGCTATGCTGAATCACGCCTGTTTCTTTTATTTGACATACGTATGTCTGCTACATGCTGTTCTACAGACCCAATTTAAATGTTTTATTGTTGAAATCTTCAGATAATTGGGACAATATGTAAAAAGGCGAATCACTATAGAAGCATTTGTTGTTGCATTGTTGTATGACCCTGTAGAATCGCTACATATTATATGGAAGCTTTTCTCCCCATTTCAAGGCTAGAGTAAATCCACCCTCAAATTATTCGAGGACCCTCAATACCATGATATTTAGAACATTTAACAGAGGATTGGTTGTTATAGGGGGGACAACAGGTGCCAGTGCACCTGAAAACAAGATTATATGATAATACTATTGTGATAGTGTTGCAGCAAAGACTTTACTGTCATTTTAGCCAAAGTTGTGGGATTGTGTGTGTTAGATTTTAAAAGTAACCCAGGATGAAATAATTAAGGATTATCATTGTTCAGAGCCGTGTGTTTAACGTTTATATCAGCTTTGCTTTCCTTCTCAGTGTGATTTGAAATTGAGAGCAGATCATGCAAAGGATTGGCAATTCCTTCACCAATCAGCTTTAAAACTAACTGCCTACAATATTTGTTCTCATATCATGTACCAACACAGTTTCACAGCATTTCGTGTTATAGTCACAAAATTAATCTACTGATTCATTCACCTACACGATTTTTGCATTTCTTTCGTGTCAGACAGAACGATCTTAAAAGCAATGTAAATAATAACACATTTGAAGGAAAAAGAGATAACAAAAATACAGATTTCAGTATTTTGACACAGAACAATTTTAAAAGCAATGTATTTCTATTGGTAGTATGTTTCGGGCCTGCCTCAAATAATAACAAATTAAAAGAAAAAAATACAGATTTCAGTATTCTGAGGCTCTGCGCCCCATTTATTTTCCTCGCGGAAGGCAAAAAATCTCCGATAGTATACAATTTAAAATGAAAGGGCTAGGGTAAGATATTGAGTAAGAAAATGTTTTTATGAACCACACAGCTTCCGGTCTTCCAAGTCCCGACCGGACAAAAAGACGTGGTGCAGGCACGAAACATACTACCAATTAATTTTGTGACTATAACACGAAATGCTGTGAGACTGGGTTGCATGTACACATGAGACCTGAAAAACAGGCTCGGGGCTTAACACATTCTTATAAACATTACGAATAAAAAACACAGACTATCTAACAAATGATAAATCTATCATCTTTTAAAAGGATTATAATTACATTACATATAATTTAGCTGATACTTTTATCCAAAGTGATTTACAATAACTGCAATAAACCATAACGATACAATCTCAGAACAACAAGAAATACAGGTACACTGTATATACGTTTCAAATAATCCAAACCATTGTTAGTGCTGGTGCATTCATTTAAAACGGGCTAAACCCTTTACCTTTTTTTTTTATTACGTCATTTATTAACTAAATGCAAATCAACCTTTATCACAAGTATGTTTCAGATGTCAGGCTTAACAACAACCTCCCCTGCTGAAAACAAAAGATAAAAAAAAATATATATGCCTCAAATGTTTAATAACTTGACAACAATAAATAGTTGGTTAATATATACATTACAGTGGGTTCAGTTAAGGTGCCCTGACTATATGTGAAGGAGGCATGAGGGTTGCTTGCAGACACACAAATAATTGATGACTCCGCCCAGCAACTAAGGGAGTTGATAGATAGGGCTGCATGTACATTTAGAATTAAAATATACATACGTCTTTATTTATGGAAGGCAAAAAACGCAGGAGAAAAGGAAGAGCAAACTTGTATGTGTTATGTTGAAGAGAGGGACGGGGAAAGTTCCAGCAGATGTCTGAAATATGCCGGGAGAAACTATTTTAGATTTTTTGTTTATGTGGGTCGTTGATCTATTCTGGCTTTTCAAATGTGCACCATAAAATGATTTGTCTCACACACGGGGCTCACAGAAAAAACGACTGGACATCACAGAACTGGTGGAAAAAGGTCTGAACGATAGAAGATCTTTGAATTACGTTATCAAACACTGCTTGAGTAAACTATCGACTGAAAGATCCACAAAGACGCAAGCAAGAATAGATGTAAGAGGCGAGCGGAGAATGAAAACTCATACGATTAATGAGGATCAGGGCTAAATCTTCCGTCAGACATTTAACTAACACAGTGTAAACCCCCGGAGACGATAGCAAAAGCTTTGCATCAATACCCAGCATGCAGTAATTGCAGCAGTGAATCAAATAATGACCGCGTGCAGGGAAATATCAAACAAAATGTATCACTAATGGTTAGACGAGGGTGTAGAATGTCCCAACATACAAGTAATTATTAGAATGTAAGCATTAACAGTCAAGAGAAAGTTTTCAGAAAATTGTATTTGGCCAGCCTCGTGAGATCAATATGACCTGAATTAATGAGCAACTTAACAAGGCTCTTAAAACCCCCTTAACAAGACAGATACAAACCCAGTGAACTTTGAAAGGTATACACATGTTTCATCCCGACGAAGCTGCTAGCTTTGGTAGTTGAAACAAATAGAAAAGGCACTTATATGACACACGTCAATTGACTTCTAAATAAACAAAGTGGCTGAAAATACAATGGAGGTCTTTGAATCAGCTTTGCAGCAAATCCAGAGGGGCAGACAAAAACATGGGAGCTATGGCTTTTGTGTTTTTCAACTTCTTCCCCCAGCAGTCCACAAAGACTCCTCAAAGAGAGATATGATCTAAGACCATGCGCAGCTCTGGACTGTGGTGTGACATTTGAATACTAGAGCCCTATTTCATCTTTAATATTGTTTATTGTGATGATAGCAGTCAAGTTGGTTCGCTGTCCATGTGATATTTCTCACACGATGCAATCAAGAGAGAACATACAAATCCAAACAAATGATCAGGCTTTAAGTATCAAACGTTCATGTTACTAATTAGCAAGTTTTCAATGTGGGATGGATTTAATTGATTGCTAACGCTTTTTTTTCTACAACATAAATGGTCAAATCTTAGACACCAAAACATTTCTTCACTGCCTTCAAAACAACAAAAAATATAGTTATTCATATACTGCTATGGTTAAAGGTCCACCAATCAATGTAAATCAATGCATATCAAAGTCTGTACAGTATATACTGTGAAAAGAATGGTAACTCATAGAAATGAGCCCACAGATAAATATTACAAAACTGTTTGGTTCCCATTGGCTCTACATTGCTTTTGAGCTTTGTACAGTTGTATTGGATTGATGCATTGCCTACTATGTGTATTGCTATTGCAATGTTACCTCAATGTACTGTTCAAGAGCATTGGGGTTTGTGTTAGGATTAGCTGTTGGAAAAGTGTTTCTTTGTTTACAGTAAGACCAACATTTGTGGCTTTGGGCATGTTTTTGGTCTGGTTAGCTTAATAAAGAAGCACAAACCATTCCTGTTTACTGCATTCGTACAGTACCGGCCTACCCTCGATTACAAAAATGCACTTATTTCTTAGCCACATGCTAATTCAAGAACGATTTATACGATGCTATAACAACACTGATACTTCTGCCTTTGCTTTGCATATTTTTACCATGTATGAGATCCACAGTTTAGGAGTGCATTCACTAATTATTGATAGCTGTACACATGCATTTGTTAAGATTACATTATTAGCCCAAACTAGCGAGTACATTTTTTTTGCCAATCATCAACCATGTGACACAACACAATAAAAATAGCAGGTTAGCTCTCGCAGCTTTTGATTTTGCCAAGCTCTCGCCTGCGACATCCGAGATTTACTTTTTTTCAAGGCAGCCTCAATCACGCTCTCCTTTCTCTCTTTTTTGTAATCTTACTCTGAAAACATAATTTTTGTTCCTCTTTGTCTCTGCCACTGAGTCCATAGAGTTCTGCTGCCCACTCTGTTAGCAGCTAATCTTGGCAGCAAGTGAAGCAGCACAAAGCTTTCTGTTCATCAGGAAAATCTGTAAACCACAGAACAGTCGGCACCAGAAGACAAACACAAAGACTGTTGTTCAATATATAGGATCCTGTTTCACCAAAATCTATTTCCAATCAAGTTCCGTTACACCTTACGATGTTCTCACTTGAGATGTTCGACTTGTTTACCAAAAGCATACCATTGTTTGTTCTGAAGGAATTTAAGATTAATAGTTACTGGACATAATTCTGCTTCGAATATGAAACAAATGTCCAATGATGTAATATCTTTGGTAAAGAATGTAAAAGTTAGGTGAGTATTATAAAAGAAGCATAACATAATAATAGTCTGTAATCATTACAAACCTAAAAACAATGTCATTTTCTTGAACACCATTGTAATGCAAGAGGGGAAAATGGTAATGTTACACAGAAAAAGGACCTCCAGGAAAGCCCTACAATATTTCACTTGAATGAGAACAAGTCAATCTAATTTCTCAGCAAGCCAATCCCATTTTGAAGAACAGATTAAAAGCTCACTCCATTAACGAAACGATATGGAGAGCACCAAGGAGGACCCAATGAAAACATCATCTACATGACGTTCATTCACTGAAAACACCTTGTAGTTTACTATATGTCACACACCTCGGCTCTTCCGCTCTACAGTAGGTTGCAGATATTTTTACGTGAGCGGCAAACTTTATTTGCTCAATTATACAGAGCTGTGATGGGACCCCGTTCCCACAAGCAGATGGCTCCTTTTGCTACGATCAGTATGCTAAACACTGGATAATACAAACTTTAATGAGTTCAATGCAAACTTTCTCTCACTCACTCGCAGCTGCTTTGAGAGTCACAAATCAATCCATTATTACAGGTAAAACAACAGCAGAGCGAGAGGAAGGGAACGGTGGTCATTAGTGCTGACAAATGAAAGGCCTGGGGATCTGGGGTAATTCATCTGGAGCGGAATATTTTGATTTCAAAGCCAATAAGGAGGTTCTGGACCAATGTTACAAACCGCACATCCCATTAAGATTCTACATCCATTTACAATGTAATTAGTCCAAACACCGCATACACTGTATAGTTTGTGTAACAGCTCCCCTTTAGGATAAAACTTTCCCACACATAATATGATCGGGCTTGAAGTTAACTATTCTATATTATAGCCATACTTACCTAAGTTTGTGCTGAGAATCTTGTCAAGAAACCAACAAAATTGAATGGATTCAAGACTGTTTATGGAAGGTCCTAAACATACATTTGAGACCCTTTAATTCCCCTTTCTTAACAATGCATATCCCCAGATATGTTGAATAGCTGTTTATAGCTGCTGTCTGTAAAGTGATCACAAACTATTAAAGGTCCCCTATTATACTTTTTTTCATCAATATATTATAGGTCTAAGATATACAAAACATGTCTCTGAAGTGTTTGGCTCGTTACCAAACAGATCACCCATTGTAGCATCCCATACACCCCTCTGTTTCAGCCCTGTTCCAAAAGTGCTGATTCTCTATATTTTACTTCAGATAATAATAATAATATATAATATTTTTATAGCGCCTTTCAGGAAACCCAAGGTCGCTTTACAAGTCGGGTAGGGGGGGGGGGGGGGAGAAGGGGAAAAATAAACCTATTAAACTAACTATACAGTGGGGAAAGCCTTGGTAAAAAGGTGCGTTTTGAGGGCTTTTTTGAAAATGTCCAGGGTTGGGGCGCTGCGGATTTCGGGGGGGAGAGAGTTCCAGAGGGTGGGGGATAAGATAAGACTTTATTCATCCCGAAGGAAATTGTTGTGCCAGAGTAACAGTAACAGTAACGAAATACAACAAACACAATAAACACAGCAGAAAAAGAGCAATCAAACATCCACCGACAACATGAAACATAGAAACATAGATGGTCACACAATCAATGCAATCATTATTAGCAGTATTCAGTAGTTTTCAGTAGTTAGTAGTGCACAAATTAAAACGTAGTGGCAGTTACGTAATTGCACATTATCATAGCATTATTAATAATAATACTAATACTAATAATAATAATATAATATTGCACATAGTTATATATAGCTGTGAGTGTAATTGCAAGGATGTTAATTATATAGATATATTGCACATAGTGTTGGTGTGGAAGTTCTCAGCGCCCTTTACTTAGGGGTGAAGAGTTAAAGAGTTTGATGGCCACTGGGAGGAAAGACCTCCTGTGGCGCTGTGTGGTGGTTATCGGTGATCTCAGTCTGTGGCTGAAAGTGCTCCGGTAGGAAACCAGCGTGGCATGCAGGGGGTGAGACCCGTTGTCCAGAATGCCGAGGAGTTTCCTCAGCATTCTCCCCTCCGACACCACTGCCAACGACTCCTGATCCACTCCCAGGACAGAGCCTGCTCTCCTGATGAGCTTGTTGAGTCTGTTGGCATCAGCTGTCTTCACCCCGCTGCCCCAACACACCACAGCAAAGAAGATCACACTGGAGACCACCGAGTCATAAAACATCTGCAACATAGTGCTGCAGACGTTGAAGGACCTGAGTCTCCTGAGGAAATACAGGCGACTCTGGCCCTTCTTATATAGGGCATCAGTGTTTTTACTCCAGTCCAGTTTATTCTCTATGTGGACACCCAGGAACTTGTAGCTGTCCACAATGTCCACATCCATGCCCACGATGGTAATTGGGCTTGGGGCGGTACTCCGCTTCCTGAAGTCAACCAGCTCCTAGCTCCTTGGTTTTTGTGACGTTGAGCTGCAGATGGTTCTGACCGCACCACTCCACAAAACTGTCACCACACTCCTGTACTCAGCTTCCTGGTCTCTGATGACACAGCCCACAATGGCAGAGTCATCTGAGAACTTCTGCAGATGGCAGGACTGTGAGCAGTGTCTGAAGTCTGATGTATAGACTGTGAACAGGAAGGGAGAAAGGACCGTGCCCTGAGGAGCGCCCGTGCTGCTCAATATAATGTCAGAGGTGTTATTCTGTAGCTTCACATACTGTGGCCGAGCGGTGAGATAGTTGGTTATCCAGCTCACCAGTGGAGCATCCACCTGCATGTCCAGTAGCTTACTGCTGAGCAGGGCAGGTCTGATGGTATTGAAAGCACTGGAAAAGTCAAAGAACATGACTCTCACCGTGCTGCCTGCCTTCTCAAGGTGTGTGTGTACTCTGTGCAGCAGGAAGATGATGGCGTCCTCCACTCCAATACGAGGCTGATATGCAAACTGCAGGGGGTCTAGTGACGGTGCGACCACTGTACGGAGGTGTTTAAGGACCAGCCTCTCCAGCGACTTCATGGCATGTGATGTCAAAGCCACCGGTCTGTAGTCACTGTGTGTCCGTGGATGTATCTTCTTTGGCACAGGAACCAGGCATGTTGTCTTCCACAGGGCAGGGATGCCACACTGAAGGCTCTGTCACCAAAAGTCCGCAACCTGGTGCGGGGGGTGGAGAGGAGATCCTGTCCAGATGATCTTAGCTTCCGGGATGGAGTGTGGTAGCGGAGAAGGTCAGACAGGTATTGGGGGGCGAGGGCATGGAGGGATTTGTAAGTCAGAAGAAGGAGTTTATAGGTGATACGGTGCTTGACTGGGAGCCAGTGGAGGTGGATCAGGGTGGGGGTGATGTGCTGCCAGGGCTTGGTGTGAGTGAGCACCCTGGCAGCCGAGTTCTGCACATACTGGAGCCTGTCCAGGACTTTACTGGGAACCCCGAACAGGACTCCGTTGCAGTAATCCAACCGGGAGGAGACGAATGCATGAATGAGGGTCTCGGCCACGGAATCAGAGAGTGATGGTCGTAGACGGGAGATGTTCCTGAGGTGATAGAAGGCAGACTTAGTGACGGATTTGATGTGTGACTGAAATGAGAGAGTGGAGTCAAGGATGACACCCAGGTTACGGACTTCGAGAGACGGGGAGATGGAACAGCCGTCAATGTGGAGGAGGAGATCCCCAACCTTCCGGAGCAGTGCTTTGGGGGGCACAACCATGAGCTCAGTCTTCTTACTGTTGAGTTTGAGTAGATTTGCTGTCATCCAGGTGTTTATGGCATGGAGACAGTTGACCAAAGACTGTGGAGGGAGCTGGGCGGATGGTGAGGTGCTGAGATAGAGCTGAGTGTCGTCAGCGTAGCAGTGGAAATTGAGACCGAATTGACGTATGATCTGGCCAAGGGGGAGCATGTAAATGGTGAAAAGTAGGGGACCAAGCACGGAGCCTTGGGGGACACCATGGTTGACTGGGGCCAAGGGGGAGGATGCGCCGCTGATGCTAACAAACTGAGACCTGGTTGATAGATAGGACTGAAACCATGACAGAGCTGTGCCAGTGATGCCAAAGTTGTCAGAGAGGCATTTCAGGAGGACTGTATGAGAAACAGTGTCAAAAGCAGCAGAGAGGTCGAGGAGGATGAGAATACTGATTTGTCCGGAGTTAGCAGCGAGAAGGAGGTCATTAGTGATCTTGAGGAGGGCGGTCTCTGTGCTGTGATGTGCTCTGTAGGCTGACTGTAGGGGTTCGTAGAGCTCATGGTTGGACAGATGTTGATGAAGCTGGGCGGCGACTGCTCTTTCCAAAGTTTTGCTAAGGAAAGGAAGGTTGGAGATCGGTCGGTAGTTGTTCAGCTCCTCAGGGTCCAAACCAGGCTTCTTGAGGATGGGAATGATGGAGGCGGTTTTGAAGCAGGGGGGAACTATTCCAGATGACAGAGAGGAGTTGATGATGTATGTTATGATGGGGTAGAGGGTGGGAAGGCAGGCATTGACCAGCACCGTGGGCATGGGGTCAAGGGAGCAGGTGGAGGCCTTAGCATTGGTCACCAGCTTCGAGACAAGTGGAACATCCACTGGGGAGAAGGAGGAGAGAGAGCATTGGGGATTGAGGGGTTGAGCTGGGAGTGTGCATTTCTGTGTCAGGGGCCAGTGCAGAGAGGGGGAGGGAGAGGGGGAGGGGGAGGGGGAGGGGGCACCAGGAGTTGTTGATGAATGGAGATCACCTTAGCCTGAAAAAAGTTGAGGAATTTGGAGCAGAGGTCAGGAGCTTCAGCAGTGTGCGTGGCTGGGAGGGGGCGGAGCAGTCGGTTGATGGTGGAGAACAAGGATCTGGGGTGATTTTGTTGTGAGGTGATAAGGGAGGAGTAGTAGGCGGTCTTGATCTTGGAGAGAGCCTCCTTGTAGGACCTTACATTGTCCACCAGGGCCATACGGTGGACGGTGAGGCCAGTTCGTCTGGAAAGCCGCTCCAACCGACGACCAGTTTGCTTCATTGTACGAAGATCAGAGGTGAACCATGGTGCCGGGCGGAAAAAAGACACCGTCCGGCTTCTGAGGGGAGCTGAGAGAGAGGGCAGTGTTGTAGCGGGCCACCAATACGTCCGGTGAGGTGTCGGAGAGAGCCGGGGCCATGTGGGTTATGAGGAGGTCTGATAGGGCTGATGCACTCACTGATTTGGTGTCTCTGAAGGTGATTGTGCGCTTGGGGCGCTGCTTGGGCAGGGGGATGGGGATGGTGAAGATGATGGCATGGTGGTCTGATACTGCCAGGTCTAGGCGCTGCAGATGAGAGGGGGGGGCACCAGTGGAGCAGACTAGATCCAGCGTGTGACCTTTGGAGTGGGTGGGGCCCTGGACATGCTGTGTTATGTTGAGGTAGTCCAGAAGTGACAGAAATTCTGCGGCAAAGCTACAGCTGGTGGAGTCGACGTGGATGTTAAAATCTCCCAGCAGATAGGTGGAAGGTGATTTAGAGCAGAGAGAGGACAGAAGCTCACTCAGCTCGGACATGAAGGTGGTGGAAGCTTTGGGGGGGGGCGGTAAATCAGGGCAACCTGGAGTAGAGGTGATCCGGAGAGCGAGAATGTAATACACTCAAATGATGTGATATTGGGAGAGGGAATCTCCCTGACCCGAATACCTGCTCGGTGGATAACAGCCAGCCCGCCGCCGAGGCCCGTGGAGCGAGGTTTATGGAGGTAAACATAGCCTGGGGGAGTAGCTTGGTTGAGAGCGAAGAAATCCTGCTGGTTCTGCCATGTCTCCGTTAAACATAAGAAATCAAGTTTCTTATCAATGATGATGTCATGGATGAGTAATGCTTTATTATTGAGGGAGCAGGTATTGAGCAGCATGAAGGTGGCTGCAGAGGAGACAGGAGGAGTGCTACTGTCAGAGCAGGCCAGGGGCTTCAAACAGCTGGTGCGCACGTGACGTGTGTTTAGATGACGTCGACAAGCAACAGGAAGTGCATGCAGAGCCGATTGTACCACAGGAATACTAGAATTTGTGTGAATAAATTTGTAGCGGGATGATCTGTGTATGTAGCGGGGGCGCTGCAAGAGTCCTGATGATCTGATGGCATCCAGGCAGACTGGTGCAGCAGAGCTGAAAAAACTCCGAAGTTGGAGAAGTTGGAGAGCGGAGTATTGAAGCACCATATCCACAGCAGCTAACCGGCTAGCAGCTAACCGGCCAGCTACCGAGCCTCGGGCAACAGCACTCCGCGGTGCAATGATCGGAGCTAACTCACGGACAGTTCGGCCCTCGAGGCAACAGTCAATCCGGTTTAGGAATAATCCAGGTGGCGAGAGAGGTGGAAGTCCGAGCCAAAAACCCAGGGGAAAATGGGATTCGGCGGCTGTCGATGCTAACAGCTGACAGGTAGCTAGCCCCAGACAGCTGATCCACAGAAATGGTGAGTAGCCGGATGAAAAACTGAACAACGCGATCATCACACAGTTATGACAGAACAGTAGGCTATATATGATCCATCAGTCAAAACGAACACTTTTTTCAAGGCAAGAGAAGTTAAAACGCAGACGGAGAAGCGGCGAACAAGCAACGCCAGCGTCCTCTCACGTCCAACTCTTTGGCATCATCCAGTGGTAGCATGAAGTGGTGGACAGATGAAAATAAGAAGCCACTCCCCACGCCGCTCTCAGAGATATTTGGTTAAAAAGAACACAATAGCCGCTTTCACACCAAGTACTTTGCCGCACTTACCCCCTAAACGCACCAGGAGCGTCTGCGCCGCGTTACGTTGCGGCTGCGCCACGCTGCGACCTCCTCCTGCGACCTCCTCCTGCGACCTAACACACCAGGCGCGTTTCAAAACGTTGCGGAAGCGGAGCGTCGTGTGTGCAGCCTCGCAGTTCTTAATTAACTTTAAAACATTAATATGTAGTTGTTACCTTCCACTCCACAAACTGCAGCGACTAAAAACCAGGCCTTGTCCTTTCTGATGTTGTCCTTGTAAAAAGCATTGGTTACATCGTATAAAATGGTGTGTTTCTCCACTTCCATTATGAACACCTCGTCGTCCATTGTGCGTATCGTAGTGGAGGTGTTGTGATGAAGGAGGGGGGTCTGCTAAATTAGTATATATGCGGGATGGGCCTGGCCCGGATGCTCACCTTTCCACTTCCTGCGAGGGGGGGGCTGCCTGCCCGACCTTACCTTACGGCTGCGCCGCGGCAAAAATAGGATTCATCCTAATTTTAGAGAAGCGCTGCGCCGAGCCGCTTCTGGCACGCGTCTGAGCCGTAACGCGGCGCGTCTGGTGGAACAGCACCCATTGACTAGAGTGGCCGCGATCCTTACGACCGCCGCGGCGCGGCCGTAACGCGGCGCAGACGCTCCTGGTGCGTTTAGGGGGTTAGTACCCCCATGGAACTAAAGAGCAGATCGCGTTCACACCGGAATAAGTCCCTGAGGGAAGATTACGCAAATAAAGCCATTGACGTCACTTCTTCTTCTTCTGTTTTGGGTTTACTGGCAGGCCACAAACAACTTCACGGCGTATACTGCCACCGGAAGTCCCCGGAGTTGCTGGACTCCCAGCAGCACTACTGAAGCCTTCCGAGTAAATCGCCAGAACGCCGACACCTCCTCATCACTCCACCGCTCCCATGTTTTGTTTTGTGTTGCCATAAGTTAGTCTCTCTCTGTTGCGCTGGGCTAATGCTAATGCTAATAATGCTAATACCAGCAAATACAATGGCGGCTTCACAAAACTTTTCAGAGTTTTACAGGCCGTGGTTTGCAATTCCGCCCAGCCAATCAGAAATTGGAACTTTTTGTTCAGTCCCTCTCTAGCAGGGACTGAAAGTTATCATGAACTAAGTTCTCTTTTTGGTGTGAACGCAAAATCCGAGGAACTATCGGAACTAAAAGGGAAATGTACGGGGAAAAGTACTCCGGTGTGAAAGCGCCTAATGGTGCTCTAGGAGGAGATTCAGGTGATAAGGTGGGGGGGGTTAGCTTGGTTTGTGATTGGCTAATGGTGACACAACCCAAAAAATCAGCTCATTTTCAGACAGGTTTTTATATAAATGGATCAGGACAAAAAGAGAGCAAATCTTATTTTCCTGAAACTTTCAGAATCTCTTTACACAGAGGGGACACATGTTGATGTATAAAAGACATGAACAAGTGTATTTTGCATAATAAGTGACCTTTGAGGTATTTCTAACTGTAATTAGTTGTTACTATTCCAGATACATTTGTTTGTTTGACTCAATGCAATGTCAAATCACTTTACAAAAATATTTCTAAATTAGCAATGGGTTTCGACACGGGCATACAATTTCCTGCCAAAGTTGATTTCTGATTTAGACTGTGCTGTTCTTTTTCGGTTGAAGTGTGCAGAGCTCAGCTGGATAAAGGTTTTTCAAATACACTTCTTTTGGTAACATTTTGATCAGAATGTAATGACAGTTCTGGGTTGGTTTGCCACTGTCAATTAAACTTAATCAAACCTCTGCCATGTCGCACTGATGAAACAAATAAGCAACTTTCGTGTAAACATATCTACCCATGACTCATTTTGATTATTTCATATGTAAAAATAGATAGATAGAAATTATTTAAACATGTCAATAGAAAGGATTTGTGACTTTGATTTACTTAGTACATTTTTAATGTTAAGCTGACTTTGAATGTACTAGTCGCACATTGTATTTCAGTTCAAGATAGACTTATAAGGAGCTTTTTTTTACCATAAATCCTTCACAAAAATATTTTTCTGAACTGGAGTCGACAATATTTTAAGGTCACGAATGAGCAAACCCTTAACTTTGACACGTTCACTTTGAATGTTTGCGTCACATTTTTGGAAACCAAATACACAACTACACAGCAAAGGTACACATCAAAGACAAAGAAAGTTCCAGAGAGGGTCTCAATAACTCCAAAAGTTAATGTACAGCCCTACAGTGCCACTGACTGTGCAGTAAAAACAAATCCCCTATGACAGTCTGTCCCCCCAATCCACATAAATCATAAGAAGTATCATATGTTGTGGAAAGCCCAGAAGCCCCTGGCTGAGTTTCTCTCAGTTCCCGCTTGCCCTGAGTCATACAGACAGCAAATGTAGCGATGGCCTGTAGCAGTGGATATCCTGGGCACAAGCCACAGATTTAACGATGGCAGCTAAAGCTAACGTTGTATAGAGCTTTGCATGCTTGTTGGGAATACGTGTATGTGGTTTGTTCCAAAACATCTGTGTCAGTCAAAGCAAATCACATACATGTTATATTGTTTATTTATTTGTCTGTATTTATTTTACCCAGGACTCTGTAGCTCCGGTTAAAGTACAACCTTAAGAAAGTTGAGCTGTAAAAAGGGAAGCAGCAGGCAGCTAGGAATTTTCAAAAATACACTTGTACATCTTTGGCTCTACTTCGTGACTTGATGCAACTCATACTAGGGTCTATACATAATGAACAGTTGCTTGAAATATGATGGCTTTATGAATATATTAACATCATGTATAGAAAGTGTTGGCAGAAATCCCTGCAGTTTAAAGGATGCTACACTCACTATCATATATTATGAATGTGTTCTAAAAAAGAAAAGGCTTCCTTTTTAAAGAAAGGCTAATTATAAAGGGTTTTTACCTGATTCATGCTGAAGAGAAAAAAAGAGTTAAAGAATAAAAAAGATTGTTCTTTTCAATTAGAGAAATGTTGATATTTCAGTAATCTGACAAAACCCTTTAAAGGTATTATAAGATTAAATGACTTCAGTTAGAGACAATACAAGCATCCGATTGCCTTTGTGTGAACAATTTCATATTACTTGACAGACTTTGTTGCTCCTCTGAAAAAAATACCCTATTGCAAATGACGTAACAACTGAGAGACCAAACATTTGTCTGACAAATTATGGTGCATAATGCACAGTAATTATGCTGGGTTAGGGTTAATGCCATTTTCCATCAAGCTATATTCTCTGCAGCCCCTTGATAGGCAAAACAAACCCAAAGCAGAATGAGCTTCAGTTGGGCACAAAGCTGTCTGTCTCCACCAGCTGTTTAGCCGGGATAACAAAGGGCCTCCTTTCAAACTCACACTATACACTTCAAAGTCTTCTGATTCACTTTCACTGTAAAGTGAATGGAAAGTACTAAATAAAAAGGAATCGCATTTTAAGCTGAGAACCTCTTCAGAACTTCAATACAGTGCAAATGGTAATGCCTCCTGTCTTCAAGTTGTAACTATATCAGTCAGACGCAAGTGTTTTCAATTTCAAGTGCTGCTCAAGGATTTCAATTACTTGGACAAGACAGAATAGGTATGGACAGTCTCTTCAATGTCAGAACCATGAATGTATAAAGAAAACTGGAAACAGTGTTGGAGGAAAAGCCCAAGTCATCCCTATGAGAGATGCTAAGTGGCCCAAAATGCACCTACTGTAGATGAGTTCTCCTTAAGCCCCGCCTATAATCTGCCGGCCTCGGCCATGGATGTCAGAACTAGATCCAGAGTGGGACCCCGTTCATTCCTATGAAAGTTGCTGAGCCAAAATGGCTTAACTTTGGAGTTCAAAAGTACCCGATGTGGGCCCATAGAGCATGCACACTTTTTTCTCAAAGCAATGATGCACCTGTGAGTTGGATGTAGTGGAGTCAGAATCAATATAGATGTTTTTATTTTAAGTAAATTCAGATTGAACATACTAAAAAAAATGATAGTTTCCGTCCAAAAAATAAACATTACTTATAGTGAAAACTACCCTTGAATGATGGGATAGTAGACTAAAAGCTTTAGGAATCCAAACAATAACATTTAATAAGTACCCTGTATCAAGATTGATGAAAAACAAGTGACATTTGAGCTTTTTAGAGAGATTTAGAAGGAAAAAAAACACATCTGTGGTCATTTGCCATATCTCAGGAACCCATTGGTCGATTTTGGTGATTGACACCACTTTTGAACTGTTAGAGCCAATAGAATCGAGGGGAAGTTCCTAAATCCAACTACACGTTACCATTGAGGAGTGAGAATGATGCACACGCAGTTTGCCCAAACCGAAAACTGAAAACTAGGCTTATTGCCATAAATATGATGATGGATTATCAGGAATCATTTCAAAGGGACACAGAGACATTGGATTAACCTTCAGCAGTGTTTATATGCGTTTTAATGCCCTTGAACACAACTTTTGATCAGAAAACAGCAAAGGTAAGACGTATTTGCCGTTTTGGCTACGTAAAGTGAAGTAGTGTGTTGTGTTTGCTGGCTTTCGCTTCAGAAACAGTGATGAGACTTATACCATTGGAATCTGTGGAATCTCAGCTTCCATATTATATATAGTGTGTGCAGATCAGATGAAGTATACAATATTTCTACCGTGAGTTATGCGCTCTTTCGCTTAGTGCTAATTCAGAGGCTCAGCGTTAGACTCAGCTGAGTTTCTTCCCGTTAAGTGGGTATGACACATTCATAGTTTGTTAAATGTTAAGAAGCCCTCAGACACTGTTTCTTGCAAGATGTTGCTTGTTGCCGCGGGGGCGGGGGCTCCCGGGCTTAACAGGTTAAACTGTTCGTACTGGTTGGTTGATTTAGCAACAAAACAATTATAATAAATGTATAAATGTCTCTTAACCAACGTTGGTAATTCAGATAAAGTATTTTTGCACACATTGACTGACACAGAACTTGTAGTACCACTGTTAGGCCAATACACATTTGTCACTTCAACGTCCAGCTTCCGGGGTGCTTGGTCTTTGGCTCAGTCAAATGAATGGTGAGGGATAATAACTCTGCAGTTCACTTTTAGACCCCAATGATTTGAATAAGGGCTATAAAAGTGTTTTAAGTAAATGATGTTAATACTTAGTTTGCCACTGGATATACGAAACTAAAACCTCCGTATTATACTCTGATGACCTCCCCAGATTGGAAGGAACACACACCAAGCTTCTAACCGTGCACAGCGATTGGCACTTCTCTATCATTATTGAAAATATGTATTCTGCCATCACCCTGGAGGAGCTATACATTCCATTATCAGCCATGTTAGCCAACTGCTCCTGTTTGGAGCAGTTGGAGAGCAAAACCATTTATTTCTAATTTCACCATGACCAAAAGAAAATGGCTTCCAACCCAAATCTATAGATGAAATGAAAAGGGCCTTAAACTAAAACTGGCACATACAACCAATTCAAAAATGGCTTATAAAGTGTTTTTACGAGCACATTTACATATGATTAAGAAACTATTGATGCATTGTTTTGCTATCATCGCTCAAACATTAAAATGCATGTGTCATAAAGAGGTGTAACTGTGTGAAAACAGTGACTGAGGAATCTGTGAGACTCTACAGAAAAATGTGCGTGTCTCAGCTAACCTCATCTACAGCTTGAAGGCAATGAATAACTGAAGCTGTTTTAATTTTATCAAGACCTTTAATAAAACAATAATTCCGTTTTACAAGCAGGAGCCCATTGGAACACAGTATGTTAGACCAAGACTTGGTAAATGCTCCACATGCGGATTCAATTCTAGTTTATTTCATTTTAATGAAAACAGCTATCTTTCTGCAATGATACAAAAATAAATCCAAACCCACCTATGGTGCAACATAAATCTGTCCCAATGCAACTATGAGGTGTAATTACGCATTACAATATGGTGCACATCACAGCTGAATCTCCTACCTGTTTGATGTCTGGCTGATAGAATGACTACACTGAATGACTGATGGGTATATACAGCCTGTCCTCTCCTCTGGGTGCTGAGGGGGCCGCAGTCAGAATAAAAAATGTCTGTGACATTATAAAGAGACTTATGATCCTCTGGGGGGAGATCAGAGAACGCATCACAAAGTTTCACACTGCAGGGATCTCCACAAACATGCTATTCAAATGACAGCCAAGAGCTGGATTATCACCCCCACGCGGGGGAACGGGAGAAGAAAACAGCATTATGGGAACGAAAACAGATGTCTGTCCAATTTGCAGCTAAATATGTTTAGATTGCAAACTCTCTATTTCATCCAATTTCTCGATTTGTCACGCATGATGTTTTGTTGTGGATCAAAGCAGCCCAGTGCTAATCACACTTGTCTGCCTCTGTGAGGATGAGATATGTTTCTGCACAGAAGTTTGATTTCACAACCGCTGTCTTTTCTTTCCAACAACCTCTCAGTCATCTTGAGATAAAACCTGTTAAAAGCATTAACACAGTATATCATGGAAATGTTGATGTGCCGCACTGTACTTACGGCAAAACAACATCAGCTAGGTGACGGGTTCAGGTAGAGTGTCTCAATGCATAATTCACATCGCATCATTGTATATGTATATCATATCTTCTACTTTCTCACACAAGATGTTGTCATTAAATAAGCTTTACCCGCTAAGATCTGCTGCAGGTAATAAGAAGTGAAAAGCAACTCATACAGATGCTTCGTGTTGGAAGGTACGCAGCAGCATGCTCCATTAATAAATGACGGTGATACATTTAATTTATTTATGAGATATACTGTGTTCATTTCCCCAACATGTCTTTGTCTAAAGTGCCTGTAAGACCCATTTTCTGAATCACTTTCTATGTTAAATTGTTTTCTACTAGTAGTTATAGTCTTCATAATATACTAGCTATCCGTACAATTTAAAAAAAATAGCCGCACCAGGAAAAAAGTGAAATCAAATGGGGAAACTGTGAGAAACTGATGTTATAAAAAAGTCTTGAGAGCATATGAATACAAACAAGAAGAATACATTGATGCTGTCTAGAGTGGGCGGTGGTCCAGATGAAAACAGTCACAACATCTATGGAAAAATAGAAGGGAAAAAATGGCCTTTTCTTGGGAACCTACCTATAACTTTTTTGATGTTGCTGAAAATAAGATGCTCCTTAACTTCAGTTATTCATGTTATAGATGGGCTTCCGCTGTTCTGACATTTTACCTACAATTCAAATTGTCATTTGCTTTTCTCCCTAACCTTGACCTGTTATTTTGCACTTTTAAGATGATTCGTAACGCTTGTTGACAATGTGCAGCTTTGAGACACACTATAAATTCCATTTATCATTGTGCACTTTTGAACATTAACCCTGCAAATAGTCTCAATATTAAAACTCAATACTATAGGCAAATAATCACAATATAATGCGTTCATATCTGTTAAGAATTCATCATCTGTTCATTTTCAAATATTGTTGTTTTCTGGTTACATCCCTTGTAATATGTTCCAATTATAGCCGGGAACATCTTGAATTCTAAATTAGGGGTGTGAGCATCCAACCATGCCATCCCAATAAACAATCTTTTTAAACAAACAGTTCATTTCTATTCATCATTAAATCCTAAATCACTCCCTGTTAATGAAGCCTGCTCATTATGCATTCACATGCATTTCAGCTACATTAATTTATATGAATAAAAAGCCCTCGTTTATTTTTGCTGTGACATTGCTTTGGCTGTAACCATCCTCTATGAGCTAAATATGTGTATAAAGACAGACAGAAATAACAAAGGAGACTGAAGCCAACATGAATCACTGGAATTAACAACTTTGTGATTGATGGTAATGAAAAACCTTCCTCAACTCTCCTCCCCTGTGAATTCCATTAGCCAAGTTCAACACTCTCATGGATGCTGGAGATATCTGTTTTATCTGGAGCTGTATTACCCACTGATGCAGAAGCTCTGGTTGATGTTGGTTTGGGTTCATGTCAACAGCCAACTGTCAAAAATAGCGAAATTGTCCCCAGATGTCTATAGCCTTATTTGCTGTCTGTGTGCTCAAAAAACAGTCAGACGCCATAATCAAATTGCCAAAGCGCAATAAAAAATGCATTAGAGACCAAATAAAATCTTGTTAGGGACCAGTTGCAGATTCAGAAAAAGTATATATTGACGCCACCACCTGTCATTGAAAGGTAGACTAATTAAAACGGTGTAATGACCCTTACCATAAGAGTTCTGGTTGACAGGACAAAAACGCCTTATTCAGTCTTATGCCTGAATCATTCTGACCTGATCCCCGTTTCTCAAGCAATTAAAACCTGCAAAGTTATAGTATGCCTCCATCTCTCATCATCTGAAAGTAAAGCACTTTTTTTACCCTCAGATCAACTCATCAGTGCAGTGCTGAGGGATCAAACAGGCTGGAATTAGCTTGAGGTGTGAATCTGACGTCCTTGGATAGAGAAATACGGTAATAAGACCTCCACTTGAACCAAGCAAGGCACTTAAATCCTCCAGGCGAAGAGAAAAGCAAGAGGAAATCTCATTAGGCACAATACTATTTTTTTCACATCGCTGCCCCATCACAATGTCGAGCTTAAGGAATCCCAGCAGTCAGGTTTAAGGACAGCGATAAAACGGTAGCAACCTGAAGAACCAAAGACATCCGCTTGCTTAGATGTGCCTTGATGCCACTGAAACAGGAGCTTTTTCGAAATAAAAAAAACTGCCATGCTGCACATTTCCTGCCATAAGATGAAGTTAAAGTGCTTGAACTAGCAATATTTTGGATTCCCAGTGGAGGAATGGAAGCTCTTGCATACGAAGCACATATAAACAGAATAAAGTCCTCCCAAGATAACAAGAAAAACATCTTGCAGTGATACAAATAGACGGCTTCAAACAAGTCTAGACTTTGTTCTGTTGCTTTCTGAACCTTTCTATGAGTCAACGCTCCTGCCCATGAGAAGCTGCTGGAGCTATCATGAAGGTACTAAGAAGAATTCCCTCATTCTTTACCCGTTTATTTATAGATGTTCATCGAGGAACTTTTTTTCGACTTTCAACTCTTGCCTTTATATAACCAGAGTCACTGAGTTTATGCAAATTCAAAATTGATTTGGCAAATAAGCTTTTACAATGTATTATTTCTCTGCACATGGTTAAACTTGTAGGAGGTATGAAGGCGGTGTGATAAGTTATGGTACAAAAATCTGTTTAAATGAATTTCTTTGCTTTTTGTATTGTTAATTCAACAAAATGATCCAAAATCAAATGTTTCCATTTTTAATACTATTTTATTTTATAATTGTTCAGGGTATCCTGCTTATTTAGTTGGCAATTAAGTCAAATCATATAAAATGATTTGTCACAAATGTAAAGATCTATTCATAGATTGCACTCTAACACTCATTACAAGCCGTAAACATGAACCACAAGTCACTGGCTGCGTCTCACTTCCGTTAAATGGAATCCTTGCTTCCCTCACTTGCGTCGTTTCCCTGCGACTAGTCCCTCCCACCAGGGAAGCATGGAGAGACGCAAGGAAACCACGAGAAGCAGGGACATGAGTTTTAAGAGCAATGGGACGTCCTTTCCTCCGGAGCGTCACGTGAAGCGACATCCGTTTGTAATGACGCCACACAGCTGATCGTCTGACAGCAGCTCTGTCCCCGTTATTTCCACACACACCCCCGCCTCTGTTAGTACACATTTACACAAACATTTGTATCATCTGTTGTAGACCCAAATAAATAAAATAAGAACTCATTCTCAAAAAATATAAACGCCATTCTTAAAATGTATGAACGAACAATAGTTTGATTAATATCAGTGGCAGCTGGTGGAAAATATTTTTGGTGGGGCTGTTGATATAAAAAAAATGTTTGGGAGTAATGACCCCTTAAATTAGGACTTCTGGAGATCGCTTTAAGCGTGCCGAGCCGTGTGGGGTCCGTTTTTGGTTGCGTTTCCACTTGGCCTAGTACCGGCTAGTGGTTCCTAATTCACAGTTTTTCTGGCCCCATAAAATTGTGGTTCTAGGGCCAGGAACAACCAGGCTGAGTCGGGCTGAGTATGCTAAACTAGAGAGAGAATCGCTGGCAAGGGGGCTACAACTACAACAAGATGAACATATTTGACCGTGATTTAATTGTAATACACGTTTCAAAATGATGCCGAAGTAACAACATACTGATACCGGTTAGTAAAAACCATGAATTAACGCTTTGACAAGTCTGCAGACAGACGGCAGGCGAAAAACCCTTTTAAAATGCGTGTTTTCTAAATGGAGATTGGCTAAGCTAACGTTATATATGCTCCGACCGTCCACACTCACAACAACGGCCTACAGACATAAATAAACCAGCGACTGTATTCACCATGACACAGACAGTCTGTGGTTTGTACTTGTTTAACTTCTGTCTAGTTTCTGAACAGATCGTATCTGTCCCCGGCTGTTTGGAGAGCAAGCATGGGAAACAAAAGACAGCATTTACCTGTTTGCATCCAGCTTGCCATGCCTTTCTGGTGTACCATCTACTTGAGAAGCCTCGTTGATACGTTTTGTCTTATCTCCCAAACGTCTCCTTTCGAAAGGATTGGAGAGTAGCTCTTGAACGGAATTGGGCGGGGACCGAGGTCAGGAAACTCCACCTGCACATGAAGCCATCCTCATCAACTACTGCCGTACTGCGTCACCCCACCGGATACGAGTCACTAGTGTCCAAACTACTCACAGACTGGACCGGGCGCTGACATTGGCGCCCGGTGATCATCAGATTTGACGACGCTGATTGGCTGAAATTATGTTTCGGCATCATAGTTTAAAGATAGCAACAGTCAGCTGCTAGTGGCTGCTGCTGCACTGGTTGAGGGCTCCTTTCTTACCGCCCAGACGAGAGAGGGTAATGACCATAGACTGTATAAAGGTAATGACTAGGGATGCACGATATTGGTTTTTTGAAACCGATACCGATACCGATAACTTCCTGCTTCTCAAGACCGATACCGATAACCGATAATTAAAAAAAAATTACGCCACAAATCATTTTAACGCATGTGTATTTTTTTTCCTTGGCCGCCCCGTAGTTTCAGAGCGCATCCAGTTTAAAATACCATCTACAAGCTGATGCTGATAGCCCCGCTCCTGCCGCCCGCTTGTGGCAGACCACACTTCCACGCTCACCGGCAGGCACCGACTGGCCATCTGGAGCACCGGGAGGGTGTGTGTATGTGTGGCCCGAGCGAGCGAGAGAGAGACCTTACGTCCATTGTTGTTGTTAGCATCTGGTGCTAGCTAGCTGCGCTAACGGATATAAGGAGCTGTTTAAATTAAAACAGAGGAGCGACATTTCGCCACAACTGCGCCGAGCACTTGACTTTATGCAGGAAGCCAGACAGTGGGACATTGTACGAAAAGTCAGCACACTCAGCACGGATACATGAACATGATTGCAGCTTCCAGGCAGCTCCGGTTCGAGCATATGCCTTGAGTTGCACATAGCTCCAACGCGCGCGCACACACACACACACACACTTTGTATTGTATTATTGTCTTCGTACGCTTTTAACACACCATCGTAGCGATGGCGATGTTTCAGGTGACTGATCAGTTTCGAAGTATTAGGGAGCGCTGGATTTGTGAAGAACTCCCCTCTTCCTAAACCACTAATACCACAGTACTGGCAAAACGGGAGGAGCCGAGTGAAAAACATGCGCCCCTCATCCCAATCCACCCACACCGCAGTATTTTTTTCTTTTTTTGTACCCAAAAAATATATTGTATATTATCGGGGCTATTAATACTGGTATCGGGTTTATCGGGATGACGTCATAATTCCTAATATAGAACCGATAATTATCGTGCATCCCTAGTAATGACACATGGGCAAGGCCAGGCAGGAAACATGTGACTTTTCAGTAACTTCGTCGTAACACAATTTTAAATGAGATTTTATTGTAGATTATACATTTTACTTATACCAATTATATAATATTTACCTTGTTTATTAAAAATAAAATAAAAAAATATTTCTTTAAATATATTTTTATTTTGTATGTGGGAAGAGGTGGGGCGGCGCCCCTAGCGCCCCTATGGGCCGGCCGCCACTGATTAATATTGATTAGAGTGCACAATAGAAATAAAATAATTATTTGCAGGAGTAAACACAGCCGCGGTGAAACTCGAGCGATGCGAAAAAGCCATGAATTAATGCTTTATTAATTCATGGTTTTTAAGGGACTTATCTCCATGTAAATACTATGGTAGACTACCCAATATTCGCATCGCTCTAATCCAGGGTTGCCCAACCTTTTTTGAACCGAGAGCTACTTTTAAAGTTGCCAGTCTGCCGAGATCTACCAGTCCAAATAGAGAGGCGTAGCTATTACTGACGGCCTACTACCAGGTAAATACACACTTCTACTTGTATAAAACTGACATGTGTACGATTAATACTCCATAAAATACTGCAGATCCTTTATCTTACCTATTTCTAATCTACACACATACAAGTATTTAACTGAAGTTACACACCAGTGTTGTTGATACAGAGTTGGAGTTTATTCACACGTCACATACTACAGTGGGTAATGTTTTCAAGAAACATTGAACAGTGCTGCCACATGTGACACAGGAAAAAAAGAAAAGACACTGAACCCTTTCTTTGCCATTAAAATTAGGCTTACTAATAAGACAACTCAGATCTGAAGCTACACAGGAATCTGCTGCCAAAGTGCAATAAAAAAGACAAAATTAATAGAATCAAACAATTTTTTGTTGCATTTTAGTAGAGTATACAAATAAATGCCTTTAAAATAGGATGCAAGCAACACTAGTTTCTTAACCTGAATTGATAATAGACTATAATCAATTTAAGTTTGCATTCTTATACCATGTTGTACAATAATTATAATGAATAAGTTCAAACAAACTAAAACTTACAGCTGATTAATAACGGTATCTAACTTGAGTTTTTATTATATCAAAAACCTGTTGAAATGCTTCTGTTATTTTTACTGTCCCCCAAAATTGCGTCGGCAGCCTCCAGGAATGCTTCTTTCACAACTTCGGCATCTTTGAAAGACTTCATGTGTTTCGCAAGAACGTGACTGACACGATAAGATGCTATGGCAGCAGCCTTGCTCTTGATGTCGGGCCTGGTGAAAATGGACTGTTTTGCATTTAGCTGTCCTTTCAGGCCCCTCCCCTTTTGGGAGCGTAGGGCAGAATTAGGAGAGAATTCTGTCTCCTAGCGTTTGTGCACTGTTTTGAAATGCCGCACCTTTACCCTTCTTCGATAAAGCCACGCTCGCATTGCAGATGAGACGGATGGACTTTGAATTGGAATAGATACAAAAAGAATCATCCTCCCACTCGGAGTGAAAATTATATATTTGGGCTTTTTTGCTTCTGCCATAATTGCGGTCTTGTGTCACTCCTGTTGACATGGACAACGTCAGCGAAATAGTGCCCACTGCCCACCAGCCACGCCCCGACACATGGGGTCACGCTGGCCAATCACAAAGCTTTGATGAGTTCAAGTGCATTATTCTGGCACAGGAAGATTATGTTACAGGACATTAACGATAAAACAGAATGTTGTTGTTCTATTTTTAGACACATCTCGCGATCGACTGGGAATCTCCCCGCGATCGACCGGTCGATCACGATCGCCTGGTTGGGCACCCCTGCGTCTAATCGCTCGAGATTAACCGCGGCTGTCAGCTGTTTTTACTTCTGTCATTCAAACAAGATGTGCTGGAGAGGGGGCGGGGCGTATCTCTGAATGGAATCGGATCGATCAGGCTAAACTAACCTGTAGCTGCTCCGTCCACACTCACAACGTCATACAGACATAAATAAAGCAGCGACTGTATTTCCCATGACATAGACCAGTGATTCTCAAACTTTTTTTAATAATGTACCCCCTTTGAAAAAAAAATTCAGCCAAGTACCCCCTGATCAGCGTAAAAACTATTTGTTAGGGACACAATTCCTATATAAAGAGGTACAGTACAGCGCTGCACCATCAGTGTCTGATTTATTAAAACAACAACATTGTAACTGAGAAACACTTAAATGCTACATTTCAAATGTTTAGAATCCATCACTAAATTCATGGCAAACCAATTTTAGCATCATGCAATAACACTAAGACGACATTAGTGCATTGATCTGATATTTTTAATAAGTTGTACTTACAATTTTGTGAGAAACATGGGCTTGTGCTTCACTGAGTATCTTTGTCATTCTGACAGGGAGGCAACTGCATTTATTACACTTCGTGTTTTGAAATATGTGTAACTGTTAATATAAAACTACAATTATTTTTTTTTTTTTTTCATTAACATAAAATAAATCTCACGTACCCCCTGCAGTACTCCAACGTACCCCTAGGGGTCCGCGTACACCCATTTGAGAACCACTGAATAGACAGTCTGTGGTTTGTTCATGTTTAACTTGTGTCCAGTTTCTGAACAGATATGAGGAACTGTGAGCTCTGAGTGTGTGCTAACAGCTAACGGCTGATGTGTTAAGACCATGGTTGGGACATGTTGCGCTGTGGGTTCTGACCAATCACGAAGCGTCATTTCTTGACTGGCAGCAAAAACAACCAATCACAGCAGTGCTTCTCTGGCTGGCTCTGTCCAATCACAAACAAGAAGTGTTCTCCCTAAAGCACATGTGTCAAACTCAAGGCCCGGGGGCCAAATCAGGCCCTTGGTGGATTTAATTTTGGCCCGAAGGATGCTTTCTAATTACTATTAGATCTGGCCCACCGGTATATTGCACGCACACGTTCACTCAATCCTGAGGATTTCCTCAGCTCAGAGCCTGACTCCAAACATTGATGGGCTTGCACCCAAGATGAGATGCCAAGTATCTGGCTTGAACTACAGAGCAGCACACTGAGTTTCAATGGATGTTTCCTTCTGCACTTTTTTTCTTTCTTGTGACAACAGGGCATGTTTGGTTTGTTCTTTGAGGGAAATAATTGTTTTGAAGCTGTTGTTGGCCTGTGGAAAAATGTGATCATAAGAAATGACTCCGGAAAAGCTGCAGATAGAGCCATAAGAAATAAATGCAACTGATTATTTTATGTTTAATGTTGTTTTTATAAGTAATAATTTAAGCTTTGTTAGTTCCAGGTTTAATGTGCAATAAGTTCATTTCAATAAGTTTTGCAATAAACATTGAACCAGTCCGGCCCTCGACTAGTACTGATTTTTGAATGTTGGCCCACTGTCTATTTGAGTTTGACACCCCTGCCCTAAAGGAATAACCTTTCCGTCCAATGTGAAATGCTGCGCCGTTTTGTGAAATGCTGTGCCGTTTTGTGAAATGCTGTGGTGTTTTGTGAAATGCTGTGGTGTTTTGTGAAATGCTGTGGTGTTTTGTGAAATGCTGTGCCGTTTTGTGAAATGCTGTGCTGTTTTGTGAAATGCTGTGGTGTTTTCTGAAATGATGCAGCTGCGTTGTTTGTTCAAGAGCTTAGTACGACCTATATTCAATGCCGCCAAAACTGAATACTTGAAGTGGATCATAAATATATTAGCAATTAAACAACCAATCTTCCATTTCTCTTCACACAATACGTCTCCTTGCAGTATCAACACTAATTCGGCTGACTTTTATATTTGATCCAATTGGTAAATAGGCTGTATTTACACCATAATGGTGCACAGCTGATATAAAGGGACTTGTAGTTTTTAAAGAATTTACTGATTTTCTTTGAATTAAAGAATGTAAATACTGAGTTGAGAGAATAGTCAGGGGTTTTGGGTGATGGGAGACACATCTATGGAATCAGAATTTCAATAGCTGATATCATTATGTTTTATTAACTAGACCACTCGTTTTTTTAACCCGCACCACCTAGTGGTTAATGCACGTTATTGAATTGTGTTGTTGAATGTTATATTTGATGAAAACATTTAAATATTAAGAGTAGCATACATACAAAATAGGGGGAAAGTAGAAGGCATGATAGAAATATAGAATAGAAAATATCAAGAAGATACTGTAAAACTACAATAAAACAGTTTAGTGCAGGACGTCCAAAGATATTGTTAGGAGGAAGTGCAAAACAGACAAACTAATAAGGCTTTATTTAAACAATACCTTAAGTTAAGGTCTTCTTTTGAATAAGAAAAAAACGTCGAGGGTATCAACAGATAAATATGAAATCTGACAAAGTACTTAACGTCTAATATATTGCATAGTTTATGTTGGCACTTGACAATCACCTTCCCTGAATTTGACTCAGGTGTAACTAAAGTCTGATGTAAGGATTGTTTATATTTCACATATTATATTAATCAGAATCTGCAAAGTAACTAAAATAAATGTAGTTGAGTAAAAATACCATGTTAACCTCTGCTGCTGTAACAAAAACATTTCATTTGGGATCAATAAAGTTTATCTTATCTTATCTTAAGATGATTGATGGCTATTAATGCTGCCCATTATGGACACAAGCAATTTTCACGCATTTGTTAATCATATGTTTTAAATTTGATAACACCACTGTGTTCCATATCCCCTAAACTTCCAGGGGTGTACAAGGTTTAATACTGGTAACTTCTAATTATGGGAAATACGAAAACGTCTTTTAAAACCACAATTCCCAGGCTGACGACCAAGGCCATAGCCTCAAGGAAGCAAGTTGGGGAGTTGCATGTCCTCTCCATAAACGATACATGCCCGAGGTGGCATTCCTGCCCAGGGTCCTTCCACAAACCCACTTCAATCAGCCTTCCCAGCTGGCACGCTTTGACATTCAGGACTACGGCACGTCGAAGTTGCTGTGCCCTGGGGGTGCCCAAAGGGCGTATATCGAGGCTACTGCCTGTATTCGGCAGTAGGAGCAACTCTTGATTTTGCCATGGCGGCACTAAAGGAGGTTATGCTCTCTAACCAGTGGCTGCATGCCCCACTGGGTTGTCGATACCATCTCACAGGTTTACGGGGCCAGTGGCCGCCCCCCTGCCATCGGGCTGAGATGCCACTCTACAAGGAGCATCTCAACATATTGTGCTGCCCTGAGGGTGGTGCCCCTGGAGACCATCTGCGCCTTGGCGTTGTGGGCGTCTTCCGGCACATTCTCCAGTTGTCATCAGGTTAATGTCGCCACTCCCCATTCAGTGCTAAAGCACCGCCTCTGGCGGTCAGTAGGGACGAAATATAACGATAGTTACGACTGTAACTACGGTCTATGAGTCCCGGATGACCGCCAGAGTTTCCTGTCACTCAGAATTATTGTGTGCTCGCGAGAAGATTCTGGGAACAGATCCTCTGACGACACCGGCTGATATAGCCGGTGTCACGTGGGTCACAGGTGACTTTGTTGTTATTGGTACTCGAGCTGCGCATGCACGCGATGGACATATCCAGTGCTAAAGCACCGCCTCTGGCGGTCATCCGGGACTCATAGAACTGTAGTTACAGCCGTAACTATCGTTTTCCCTCCTGTTTGATTATCTGTTTCTGTTCACCTGGTGCCTTTGTGTTTTACCTGTACCTGAGTACTTCAGTTCTGGTTTTCTTTTGGTGTGTCAGTTATGTTCTGTTTGTTATACGTCTAAGAATTGTGTGTAAAACATGGCTGTTAAATAAAATTAAAATAAAGTTAAAAAGAAGAAAAATGAAGTAGACTTAGTTGAACTCACAGTTAACAAAAGGTATAGGGATGTTTTGTTGGTGGAACTAGTGACAGCAGACAACAGATAGAGAGCTCCTTAATGTCACGACTATCTGTGCTCATTGTGTCAGACTTTATTTGAATAACAAATCAGTAAATGTCACACTCACATCAAATACAACTGTGGAGCTTTCTGTCACTGCGCCACTATCTGCAAAGCGCTTCATTACTTTTTGTCTCTGTGCTGCATATGAATCAGAAAACATCCATCCATCCATCCATCTTCTCCCGCTTATCCGTGGTCGGGTCGCGGGGGTAGCAGTTCCAGCAGAGAGCCCCAAACTTTCTTTTCCCTGGCGACATCAACCAGCTCTGACTGGGGGATCCCAAGGCGCTCCCAGGCCAGCGAAGAGATATAATCCCTCCACCTGGTCCTAGGTCTACCCCTTGGTCTCTTCCCAGCTGGACGTGCCTGGAACACCTCCCTAGGGAGGCGCCCAGGTGGCATCCTAACTAGGTGCCCGAACCACCTCAACTGGCTTCTTTCGACGCAAAGGAGGAGCGGCTCAACTCCGAGTCCCTCCCTGATGACCGAACTTCTCACCTTATCTCTAAGGGAGACACCAGCCACCCGGCGGAGGAAACCCATCTCGGCCGCTTGTATCCGCGATCTCGTTCTTTCGGTCATGACCCATCCTTCATGACCATAGGTGAGGGTAGGAACGAAAATGGCCCGGTAGACAGAGAGCTTTGCCTTCCGGCTCAGCTCCCTTTTCGTCACAACGGTGCGGTAAAGCGACTGCAATACCGCTCCAGAAAACATTTGTATTATAATATCTTCGCGTTTTGTGAGAGATATTTCTGACTTACATGAGTATTTGAAGTCAGTACTTGTAATTGTTTAATCCTTTTTAAAAATCTGTTTCCCGTTCCAAATACTCCTGGTCACCTGCACCAACCTTTCGTTTTTCTTTTTTTTCCTGTGGAGGAAGGCAAGTTTATGCATCTCAATATCTAAAACAGGGTAGATGTATTGTCATTTTCATCAGCAGTGCCTCTGTTTCTGCGCCGCCCATCCCTAACCTGATTCAGTCAACATCTGACAGTAGAGAGTGAGATGGAAAAAGAAGCAGTGGAAGAGGGGAGATACTGGAGATGTAAGGGAGTACCCCTACACAAAGCAAACACTGTTTCTGTCTTTTTCTCTGCCACTGAGAAGTGTGAGAGGTGCCATGTTGTATATGGGAAGTGAAATACACCAGAATGATGTCTTATTGGTAGTCTGATGAGAAACTGCTCATTCGTTAGGATTTGAAACATCCAAAGAGTGTTGGGTTGATGTCAAATTCTAGGCGGATCAGGAGTTAGCATCGCAAGGGCTCACTATACAAAAAGTAACAGTATTTTTCCATTGGATTTCAGAATATTGCAGACAATAATTGGCAACACACGATACCTACACGTTTTTTTCAGCAAAAAGAATATCCACATATTAACAAAATTGTAATGTTTATTTTAAGCGTAAATGCAATCGGCAGAAGTGAAAAGCTTACGTAAGCTATTAACAAGCTACATTACAGTCAAATGGCTGCGCATCACCAATGCTAAGCTAAAGATGGCTTATGTTTTGCTTTATGCCATGTAGTCTCATTTAGACACTTGTTAGCATCTGCTGTTTTAATGACTCATAGAAGCTTCAGACATTCACCAGCAGCTGTTAATTGACGTGTTTGATGTCGTAGAACATAACGTTAAAATACTCTCAGCTTGTGTTAATCACAGACCCTATTGCAGGCATCTAACCACAAACACTTAAAAAAATTGAATCAAGACGAGGGAACTGGAAGTTGTAAAGTGCTGACTCATTTCTGGGTTTTAGGACTCATTCCTGTACCACTCTGTTATGTTAAGGCTTTATTAGTTTCTTATCATTCTAATTAATGAATACTGCATATGAATGTATGTGCTGACTGACTCTGACTTTTCATTTGACTAACTTTATTTAGCCACTTGTTAATTTTTACGACAGAATCTTCGCCATTCACCAGTGATGTATTTTATGTTGAAAACAAACTTTAAAATATTTTCAGCTTGTGTTAACCACAGGCCTAATTTCCAACTTCTAACTAAAAACACATAAAAAAAACCACTATAGTAAACCACTGACGAAGGAACCAAAAGTGGTAAAATACCAACTAATTTCTAAGTAGTTTCGGACTCATTCCCGCACCACTTTAATGCTGTTATAGATCATGTTGATACAGTACATCTTCTGTAACTCTACTCCAATCCAACATTTAAAAAAAGGGACCAGGAAGCGATGGTGCTGGTGCTAACCAAAAAAAGGAAACCTATTTTATTTCAACACTTCTGATTTAAAAGTCAAATTTCAATTCTGAGATTATATTTATCTCCTTTTTCAAAATGTTATGTTTTTGTAATAGAAACCATTACATTCGGTATGCATACAATCTCCATCCACATATCGATAGCATTCCATCGACAGTTTGGTTGTGAGCAGCCTGGGGGATTTTTCATATGAACTGAGCCACTTTTTACAGATATAGTGAATATATATGCTTGTACAGTTTCTTCTGCTAGTAACCTTGACCTTGCAGGGCCTGCGGGGGGAGTGTACTCTGTGTGGAGAGAGTGGATCACTTTGAGCACCAACTTCCCTCAGCATGCTATGCTGCAGTGCAGTCTGTCATTTGAACATTGATTGTACCTTTCTTCATTTACAGCAATCAACCTCTGAGTGAAGTGTTGAAAAAGAGCTACATGGTCAGTAAAGCTCATTGATGGATTTTGGATTGAAATCTGTCCTGATTGAACGCACTGTGTGAAGAATTGCTGTTATTTCATTTTAAACTTTGGCAGACTGCAGTTAGAAGGATATTTTTCATACAACCTTTTAAGTCCAAGGCAATATAATGTCAATTTTGCATGGGACATATTGTACTATAGCAACTTCTACAGTTTCTTTTTGTAATGACTTAATTTGTATCCCATTGCTGTTTGTCGTGTATGTATTGCTGTCTTTTTATATTTTTTTATTTTTCATGAGAAGCGGTCTCCAGAAGGACTCAGGCTCAAGGGGAGGGGGGGCTGAGTGATGTAGCGCCATGGAAGGGCCATCTGGCCTGAAGAAGACTACCTGACTCAGGCCCCTACATCGGGGCCACAGGCACCTGGTAAAGCTGGCAAAGCATGCATTGGCAGTCCGCCATAAATGGAAAGATAGCACTTCTTTTTGGACGGGCCCACTCAGCATAGAGGTCCTCCGGCTGGAAGGTTACCAAATGGAGCAAAGGAAGTTCAAAGGGCAGCTCTGCTCGAGATTCATGTGCAACTCACACTCACACATTATAACTCACTTAAATAGGGAAGCATTTCAGGAGATGTATAGCCTCATATATCAATGAGTGAATTATTGCAGTGCAGTTAAAGCTTAATTTACTGCAAAAGTAAACTTAAGATAGTTAAATTATGTGTAATGGGTTCTCTTAAAATCATTAACACGTCTTTGTTGAAACTTGATTATTGAAAGGACTTAAATCCAATCCACTTTATTTCTATATCACATATTAAAAACAGAGGGTTTACCAAAGTGCTTCACAGCAAACATAACATTATAATAAAATATAATATTACAATAATAGATAAAAGGCATACATAAGAAAAGATAAAAGGCACACATACTGTAAAGGATAATGATGACAATATTCAGTATCAATATTCCATAAGAACACCAACATTAGTTTGCCTTTACTTTTAAAACTGGTCATTCATATATTACAATCTTTCCAAAAAACAAATGGCAACTGCAGATTTAGGAAATGTTACATGTTGGGGAATTAAATCTTTAGGTTTTAGACGGTATTTGCAATATTCCAAATAAATAAACTACAATGCATGTTCAAAGTAATAAACTAACATATCAGCCACAGTAACACCCTTTTCACCGATGGGTTTTTTATTTAATACATTTTAATAGTTGTTTGGCTACAATGGAGCTCTATTATAGAGGGAAATGATACATTTGGCTACACAGCCAATTGTCGTAGGATTAATTGATAGGTTTGGTCTTTCAATGGTGTTTACTTACAATTATTTCCTCAGGCAATTTAGGGGGGCTGATGCTGTTATAAACATGTCCACTTTCAATTGAAGTCCTTCTGATACAAATATACAATTAAATTGAAAAAGGAATGGAATTCAATATTTGAACATCACAATCATGTTAACACTTCCTGTAAACTAATAAAATCTGAAAAAGCTGCCATCAACGAGTGGAATAATTAATGGATTAGTGTTTATTCTTTTGTAGTAACAGCGTATCTTTCCACTGATCAAACTACTGCCAAAAACACCACTGACTCTTAAAAGCTCAGAGCTCTTGCTGAAATGAAAAGCTGTTCGTATGACAACATTCCTGATTAAAGTTTCTACTTTATTGTCAAAACAACGCCTTTAGATTCTTACAATAGTAGAGGTATCGACCTGAATTCTATGAAATATTCCTCTTCCTCCCACTATCGCACTCCTCCACTCGGGCAAGTGGTGAGTCAAAGATGTGAAGTGCCTACCTCTGCTCACACAATGATGATCACACGCTTGAACTTGCCATTCCTTATAAATGTATCTGCATTACCTCAGCAGCAGAATGAAGTCTAAAAGGTTTGATGCACAGAGTTTCGTTTTAGCCCGTGTTAGCCCTGGGAAGGATTCCTGATAATATATAGTCCCGCTTTATAAGGTCCTTGCTGCCCCCTGGACTTGTTTACTACTGGGTGAATGAATTAAATAGATCCTTGTTTCTGGTGTCCAACAGAGAGACCTGAAATACGAATAAGCTAACGCCTGATATAGTCAGACACACTCACCCAATCTATCATCCTGCCACTGGCACTCCAGTGCTTTACACAAAGTACATCCAAAAACAACCCGAAGAATACACTTCTAAAAGATTTAAAATGCAATGTCTGGTTTTAGATTTTGCATTTGATAGATGGATGATAAATGGAAATGTGAGTTATTATGATGAACAAGGTGGGTCCGATAGAAAATCTACATAACGCCATTTTTCTATAGAGTGGAGCAGGAATGAGTCATAGAACCAGAAAAATGAGTTACCACTTTAACAGTTTTGGTTCCTTTCTCTCGAAATCAATGTTTTTTTATCGATCTAGAATAAGATGGCTAAGAGATTTTAAAATTGTATTTTACAACATAAAATACAACACTAAATACCCCACTTGTGAATATCTGAAGCTTCTATGTGTTGCTGACTAGAAAACGTCATCACGGCAAACATTAGTGGCCTAAAATGCGTTTTGGCATTCAAATTCATAAAAGTGGTGATGTGTAGAAACTATCCTGCTTAACAAAATGTGTTCGTATCATGAATATTCCTTTGCCAAGGATCTTATTTTCTGCAAAATTCCAAAATCCAATTTAAAAAAAAAGAGCAATAAGTATAACAGAACATTGTTGTTGGACTGGATTATCGGTGTAGAAAGCTTATTTACCAGTTGAGCATTTAAAGTATAGTACCAGCCAAACCCTGACTTATATCCAGATACTACATCATTTTATTTGAAAATGTTCAAGTAGCTGTTAATTAAAGATTACAGTTACAAATAGACACTTCACTTGTAGTATACCAGATATGCACATCACCAATCTTGACTTCGCAGAACACCAAAAACCCCACCATGAATGCTACAAATGGATCCTCGCAAAAACCCTGTCAATGATTTCAAAGACATGGGATAATTGATCACTTTCTAAGAGAAACACTTCCTCTACTGAAAAAGCCAAATACTGGGCAGCATGCAATCTGACCTGAAATGAACAAAATGAAACTCGTTCAGTTCAGGACGACCATCGAGCCCATCCTCATGTTCGCCACCTGCCCCTTGTTACGTGCTCCCCTCCGTGTTGTCTTTTCTGTCTCCCTGCACCTGGTCTGCCCCTGGCTCCGCCTCTGCCCAAGTGTTCCTATATTCCACTCCACTCAGCCGGGTTATAAGAAGAGACTGGAGGAGAAGGATTAGTCGCCTATCCTAATGCCGGAAGACTCTGTTCTGTGGATGATCTCTCTGCTGTTTTTGAGCTGTAGACTCCTTTGCTGCTGCTGTTACGATGTGTAGCCTGGAGGACCTGGTCGTCTAGTTTTTGTGGCATTATTTTGTTTCCCATAGGGTTTTGGTTAGATTTCTCGTTAGGGGAGGAAAGCTATGGCTACGGCCCGTGGTGTGGCTGGCTCGGGCCCCCTCCTTCTTTTTGTTTATTTTGGCCAGTCCTCCAGACCTCGTTCGTTTGCCGGATGGCTTGTGTGAGTAACGGCTGTACATTTAATAAATGATCGCTGTTAAGTACTGGTTGTTTTGTGTGTTTTCTTTTATGTTGCGGGTCTCCTCAAAAGCCACTAACACGCAGTAGGGGGCGGGCCGTAACAACCCTCAATGCTCAATTCCATCATTGTCTTGATGGTGTTATACCAACGTCCTTTGAAGGGTAAAAATGCACCCAATGATACAGCATATATAAGGCAAGATCCCTTGTCTAAGTAGGAGCCTAATTCAATGGCAGTTGGCCTCAGTTTCCATGTCAAATGTGAACTCATTTCAGATGTTATCCTATGGAAGCCTTTGAAGGGGTTGAAAGGTAACCCACACAGATATCCTTATGAGAGACACTTGTATCAGTCTCCAAAATCTCAGGACTGGATGAGCAACCAGATATGCTTTAAGACTTGATAAGGTCTCTTGATTTAGGTTACATGATGATGAATAAGAGAAGAATATTTTCTAAATAAGATCCAGCTTCTGTCGCCATAGCTGTGCTGTCAACAGCTTTACTTTGCTGCAGTCTAATGGACTGGGACGGCTGGATGCTACCTTCAACAGCGGTGACGCAGGGAGCTGGCCGATCAAAGCATCATTGGAGGATACATGCTAATTCACATCCTAATGACAGGGTTGAGGTAAATGTGTTTAGACATTAGCAGATGTGGCAGGTACTGTATCTCCAGATGTCTTCACATGTCCCCAGTGTGTCTTTTCAAGGATGAGTCTTTACACAGATGGGGCCTGCCAAAAATCAGGAGGAGATTTCTTTCCCTGGGCAAGAATTCCTGGTTCATAAAACACATGGACACCTCTTGCAGGGCATTGCCGTAGGCAGGAGAAAACTGAAGACTGTTCATGCAGAGCCAGTGCCAAAAGTCAGCAAGAATGTAGGACGGTGTGATGTGTCCACATATTTTGTACAGAGCACTATATGTATGAATTCACACCTGTCTCATCTGCAAAATAAAAAGAATAAATACTCTAGCAGCTGTGACATTTTGATTTCACAGACTTGTACTCCACAGAAGGGCTCATGACGCATTATTCTTTGAAGATGCAGAATAATGTTTACCATTACCACAAAGGTTATTGAAAGAGATATTTAAATCATATTGCACAATAAAAACTTAATGTAAAACCAAATGTCTTCTACTTCTGTTTACATACCCTGTCATATACTGTTAGTTGTCATTAATAGACCACCGCCTATAATGAGCTGTAGTGAAAGAAGCTGATTAATCTGTAATTGGAATGATTTTGACCCTTGGCTCCAGAATTGACGTGTTTTGCATCCAAATGGCACCACTCTATCTCCGTTGCTGCTTTTCAATGTGGGATGTTGCCTCATAAATCCTAACATTTAGTTATCAAGACGTGGTTGACAAACTACACTCAAAACATGCTTAGAATAGAGTATAAGCACCATATCTGTTTAATAAATCCCACACTCCAGGGTTATTAATTATATATCCTTGTATACTTATCAGTTAGTGAGTGCAACTTTGGAAAGCCAGCTCCCAATACAACTTAACATAAATACAGTGTGCTTATGATTTAACACTTTCTTTTGTTTACAAGACTTGTTAGAGTTCTTAGTTTCACCGCATTTTCACAAAGTTATATTTTTGATTACGAGCTGGGAATTGCTCTTCTATCTAGTTGTGGCATTGCATTCTAGAGTTAAACAGCGCTCTCAAAACATATTTCACTGTCAACACATAACTGTTGTAAGTAATGATGCTCCATAAAGTACATTTATGTTTAGTTCAGTGCAAGAACTAAGTAAATAAAAAATGCATTTGATGTGACGGATGTGACAATTCATCTTAAGTGATTCATTCCAGACCAAGAGTGGTGCAGGAACAGGTCCAACAACCTGGAAATTAGTGAGCATCTTACAACTTCAGGTTACCCTCATCTCAAAGTTGATCTGTGATTTAGGTTAGACGCCTGCAATAGAGACCTGTGGTTAGCACAGCTGAAGAGATTTTTCCCTTTTTGTTCTATGCCATTACAATATGTCAGTAAATGTTGAAAAAAGTTGTCTACCTGTTGAATTTAGATTATGTTTGTGCAAACCGTCATTTGTGTTTATTATCATGTACTTTCAATACAGGTATTGTATTGTTTGATATCATTCACACTTTTTTTAATATTCATAGTTCTCACAGTTGTAAGGCATGGAAAGCAGCAGATAAATGATACGCCCCCCAACCAACAAACCTCAGTTTTGGTCTGTGTTTTTGTGAAGAGATAGATAAACTACAATAGTGTATAATATACATGTTGGCACATGGCAGCCATTAAGCCCAATCACCAAAGCCTGATGGGAAACTATAGGGCTAAAACTTAGAGAACATGGGAATACAAGAACATAATAGGAGTGATATAGACCCATACAACTTGGATTGTTTATTTGACACTTGTAATGCCTTTTTTTTACAACAAAGAGGATAGACTTAGTCCCATCAACAACCTTATCAGGCAAAATACAATGTAAACACATGATTACATGCGTCCCTCTTGAAAGACAAGGAGTCTTTAAATCATCTTTACATCAAACAACATCATAATTACAGGATCAGCTGTGAAGGTCTCCATTGAATTGGACTATGACATTTGCATTGCCAATTAAAATGCATCGTGTTGATTTGCCAGCACTAATGTGGCACTATGCACTTCCACTGCACAGAGGTGTTTAACTTGGCTATTAGTCACAAAGAGAAATAAGCATTTTAAATGCCACATGTTTGATTAATATACAGTTGTGTCTCATACATCGTAATCATAAGTAACCCACAAAGACTCTGAGCAGACAATTATTTGTAAACTATCAACTTATAACAATATTCAACGCTCTTTGTTCTTCCAGTGCTTGTCTGCTCACGGTTGGTAATTGACCTCAGAGGTTCCTCACCAACATAGACACTCACACACTCACAACCGTACATAAGACCTTAACAACCTTGGTCTCTGACAGAAAAAGAGTCATCGTGTGAACTTCACCGCCCAAGCAAGATCAGAGCAACATTCTAGCCACATCTTCTAAATAGCATTACTTGTATTGCCATTCTCCAAGCAGCAGCATTTGTACAAAGGCGGCAGGAAGAGCCATTGCTCATAATGATGGTAATGTGATACCGACATCATTATAAGATTTGTAGATTGCATGTTGGGTCATTTGTTGAATGCCATTCCAGGAAGTGCGTGGGTTGTTGTAAAGAAAAGAAAAGGCTCAGTTGCTTTCTCTCTTGAACGTTAAGTATTCAGTGTATCCCATGTCAAACTTAAGAGCGTGATGTGGGCACAACTAGTCTCCTGCCATGTCTTATTTTGAAACACACGCAACCAGAGCAAGAAAAAACAGCTGCTTGACAATCACCATCACGTGTTTAAATCAAAGAACCATCCATCTCCTGCTCTTTTTGTGTAATTCAAGGTCTTTTAAGGCTATTTTTACCACGATGTAGCTGCATGTTGTACCATGTTGACTTGGTCAATTAACTTGACCGGCCATCTCATCTGCTTCTCTCAGTCAACACACTTGAATAACACCTCTTTCCATCTTCCCTTTCAGACACATTCCTGCGCTTTACAGATTGCCAGGGATTCAATTTGTGCCACTGAAATGTCCCGTGCAATTTTGAACTTGATCAGCGGGTGAGATGGGACTCTGCCTGCCTGAAAGGAGACCTCTGACTGCCTTGAACAGCTATAAAAATCCCCCTTGTCAATCTAAATTGCTATGAGGGCTAATAGGTGTCAAAGGAAGCAGATAATGTATAAACACCATGACCAGCAATTGAATGCTTGTGCCTCAGACTGAAAATCTGACGGTATCAGCTTTATCTCCATGAACTCCGTCCTGCAAATTTGACTTTTTCAGATATTTGAAAGTGAATCCAGCGTCTTGCTCTTGCTTAAAACTCTCTGTGTAGTGTATATATTACCATTTGCTCCCATAACTGTGACAAATGTCCAGACCAGAGCTGATCTGTGGCTGTTGCTCCGGCTCGCAGCTCAGCCTCTAGCCGCGCTTCAGTTCTCTCCTAATAGTGTGCCCGAGCTCCTCTTACCCCACAAACCCATCACTTCGATCACCATCATTCACATCAAAGTGTCAATCACATCACAGGGCAGTGGGGCATCTGCAGTAATGTAACCAGCTGTGGCTGAAAATACAATGCATTTATATTTATGAAGAGAAAATGGCACTGCAATACCACGTATCATATGCAGTAAACGAGACAAGGCTAACCCTGATAGTGATTTCCTTTTTGATCCCAAAATCAGCAGCCTTGTCTAATATGAGCTTCATAGCAATCGTTTAACAACATTTCTATCTCTCTTAGTGCCCATTAGTAAAAAATAATTCAGGACACCGTCTCTGACAATGTCTGAGGATATGACAGACTCAGCTTGCAGCACATTAAATAAGCTTTAGTTCCATAATTTGTCTGAAGAGCTAAATCAAACTCTCTCTTCAATAATGTCCTTTCTGCAAAGAGCTTTAAATGACTGATTGTTAGACATAAATTGACATTTTTGAGAAATATGATTATTTGGCATCTTGCCAAGAGTTTTATGAACAGATCAATACCAATTTCATGTGTGTGCAATTATCTTGGCCCAGCAGAAAGACTAGAAGAGGGGGAAACTGCAGCCTGGCTCTTGTGTAGATATATGTCACCAGCACGCGTTAGCTAGCAGAAGTTCATTATTTGCTTTCTGCTCTTTTTAGATTACTGTCCAATTGCTAGCATTGTGTCATCCAGTAATCTTATCGTTCTACAACATACTCACCTCAGTGAAATTAATGTGAAATCCGAAAAACATTTTTCAAAAAAGAAAATAATACTTTAATTTCATTTCATTATTTATTTGAATAGGGACAATGCACATTAATAAACACTTAGACAAATAATGCTTCAAGTGTAAATATGCCGGATTGTAGCTTTGAGCTAATTTCCATCCGTAGTTCCTGACATACAACATACAAGTATTTACCACATGGCTGTACACTATAGCAGCAACAAACATATTAAGTGCAAGAGAAGATACAAGAGCTACCTAAAGTGCAAGAGGAGATTCCCCTGTGTTAAAGTGCATTTAGCGGTTGATTGGACGTCTGGTTGTTTCTCAACCATTCTTTGAGTTGACCTTTTAATAAACTATTGAGAGTGGGACAATCCCTTATCTCAGTTGGGAGGCTATTCCAGAATGAGCTGCCTCTAATGGAAAGTAGAGATGGCAAATCCGGAGCCTTTATGGACTCAGGGTCTTTTGAGTCAGTCATTGAAGAGATCCGGATCATACGAGTCCTTTGAGTCATATGAGTCAGCATCACCAAGAGTGTAGAAATCCTACCGGTGAAACCAAAAAGTTGTTTGCATTTCACGAGCATATTAAACTAACGTTACATTAACCTTCGCTACAGTGTATTTTACTTTAATAAAAAATGTTGATCACAAAAAAAAGGGTTATTTGCGATTTGGCGAATCTGAGTCTGCTGTTGACTCGTGCATGAGGACGAGTCTGCTGGATCTCTGGATCTGCTGCTATACGGTTATGGCTCTGAGTCCGCACGAGTCTGCCTATATTTTGCACAGTGAGTCAGGATTTGCGAATCTCTGAGTCTGCTGTTGACTCGTGCACAATAGCCGCGGGAGGTAGGGGGGCTGGAGGTGGGGCTGTGAATGGTGTACATTTGAAATACTTCATGTTACTGTTGTTGAAATCTCTCCCCACTTTTGTCCGCACCCCCTAAGTAAAATGACTTCCCAGTTCCCACGGCTATGCTCGTGCATGACGAGTCTGGATCTCTACATCTGCTATACGGTTACGGCTCTGAGCTATCCTACTACTTGCTAAAGGCTATGCAGATGGACTGGGGTACGTTGTAATGTGATTTTACATGTTATAAGGAGAGTAGCGAGTGACGCAATTTATAGTTTTAATTTGTACATCACCAGGTGTAGGACTCAAAGGGACTTGGGTTAATCGAGAGGGGAGACTCGTCACAACCAGCTCATTACTAGGATCCGGGTTAATGATCCGGATGAATCAGGACTCACCCATCTCTAATGGAAAGTACATTTTGTCCAAAAGTGGTCCGTCTATGGTGGGCTTCACAGTCTCCTCTGGTTTATGACCTAGTGCAGTGTCCAGTGTGTTTTTGTGGATGAATTCCCGTAAGGGAGAGGGAGCCAGTCCATGTAAACATTTATAAAAAAAACACATACTTTTAAAGACTTAAAATTGGTGAAACTCAAGAAATTGTGTTTTTCAAGGATGGTACAGTGGTGGTATGAATTTGGCTTTCTGTCAAACACCTTGATAGCTCTCTTGTACAGCTGTTCTATGGGTTTCAGGTTTGTGGCAAAAGCAAACGACCAGTTTGTCAAACAGTATTCAATGTGGGATAGAATCATACAGTGGAGGTATGACTTTGCAGCATTGACAGGTAAGAAGGTCTAATTTGTTTTAAAATGTTGCCAGTTGAATTAATGGTATTGGATACTTTCATAATATGTTTCTTAAAAGTCAAGTTCAAGTCCATTATCACTCCAAGATACTTGATTTTAAAAACACATTGGATCCTTTGATTTTTGACTGGTTGTTTATATTGAACATCATGCATACTGTTTTTTTTGCATTTAACTGTAAGCAAATGTTGTTCAGCCAGTGTTGAACCTTGTCCAAAGCATTTGAGAGACAGGATGAGATCATTTCAGTCTTTTTCCCGTGTACAAAGATGACCGCATCATCGGCCACATTTGCATATTCAACTCAGGACATACATTAGGCAAGTCATTAATGTACAGAGAAAACAGTAATGGTCCAATAATGGAACCTTGTGGAACCCCAACAGGGTTCACAAGGGTAGGGGGATTTGGCTCCGGTTGACCAAAACACACTGTTTTCTGTAGTAAGTAAGACTTAACTTCCACTGTATTGAATCTGCCGAAAGATTTAAATACGTCCGCTTTGTAAGGAGCACTTGGTGGTCAACAGTGTCAAAAGCCTTCCTGAGATCAAGGAAGACAGCACCTACATATGGGCTCGAGTCCAACATTACATTTAACCTTTTCCACAAGACACAGTTAAACTGTGTCAGTGGAGTGGTGAGCACGAAACCAAACTGCATTGGGTGGAGTGGAGCGAAACTTTGTCTAAGTGTTTGGTGATTAGTTTTGACACCCATTTCTAAGCTAACCTTAGAGACACAGAGGAAGATGCTGATTGGTCTGTAATTGGACATTATTGCCTTATCCCCAGATTTAAAGATCGCTGTCACCGTGGCCACCTTCCAGGATGATGGAACTTTCCCTCGTGCTGCTGCATTTACTAACCTAGTAAATGGTTGTATAGAGCGTCAATATGTGTTTTTATAAAGTTGGTGTCTAAATCATCTGCATTAGAACCTCTTAACCCTAAGATTATGTGTTTTACCTCAACCTCTGTGATTTCCCCCCAGGTCAAAAACGGGGTGTGTAATCCACAATCGGGCTAGGTGAGACCTCAGATGGCGGGAAGAGCTTTGTAATGTCCAGAGCACTATTTATGAAATACTAATTTAGAGAGTTGGTCAACACTGCAGGGTCAGGGCATCATTGATTTTTAATTATAGTACATATTTTTCCTGTTTGGTACAGTATGGTTTACCTAATAGTAACTACAGATTTGCCAAACTTTTTTACTGTTACCTTTCGCACCTTCAATTATATTGATGAAAACGTTTTGCTTTGGCCTGTCTTATTGTTTGTGTTACCTTGTGGATAGTCCGGATTTCAAGCTTTGCTTTAATAGTTGGTCTCTAGATAATAAATTCCTGCACTTGTAAATAAAGTCACTGTAGATTCAGCCAGGGAAGATGACGTTCCTTCCTGTCCCTAAGGCACCTTCTCCTTGACAAGGAAGACATTGTATCATTCATTTGAGATATAAATAGATCACTGTTTTCACCAATATCTTCAGAGGACAGAGTGTCCCCCCAATTAATCATTTTCACTGCATCCATAAAATGTTGTTGCAGGTTTTTGGGGATGAAGCGTGAACCCAAGGCAGGGGTTTTAGGTGTGGCCATGAACCTTTTTTTTGTGAGTTTCCTGGCAAAAAGGACAAGATTATGGTCAGAAAGACCATACAGGAAGTTGTAGGTTTTAACTATTCTGTCAGCTTTGTTAGTAAATACTAAATCTATCATAGTCTTGCAGGTTTTGGTTATTCTAGTCGGTCCAAGTGTGCTTGCTTTTCTCTTTGAAAGTCATCACAAAACGGCATTGTAATACACGGTTCGGCTGCATTAAATATGACACATCTGCCTTAGTTCTTTATTTATAGAGCCCTAATTGGAAGACTTCTAGAAAAACTGCCACCGAAACTGAATATGTGCCGTGTATTATAAATATATCAGCAATTAAACAACATCTTCAATTTCTCTTCACACAATACGTCTCCTTGCAGTATCAACATAATTCGGCTGACTTTTATATTTGATCCAATTGGTAGATAGGTTATATTTACACCATAACGTGTGCACAGCTGATAGACAGGGACTTGTAGTTTTTAAGGAGTAAGATATTACTGATATTCTCTGAATATAAGAATAGTGAGGGGTTTTTGGGTGATGAAAGACACATCTATGGATTCAGAATTTCATAGCTTAACATAAATGACGGATAAACCTTTCCGTCTATGATGTTTTACAAATCAGATATTAATGTGGAGAACTACAACATGTGAAATAATATAGCAATATCCTGTACTATTATGTGAAAACATGAATAAAACTACACACTTCAGATGTTTATACATACATAAGTGTCTTACACTAATAATACAAAGTTATTATGGCATTTTATGCGTGTTGTACCTTATTTGTAACATCTTCTGACTTTTCCAACTCCTCAACAGTTGCCTATATTTGACTGTTGCAGGTGTAGGTTCAACTAATTAAACATATGTGTGGATAACAACAATACATCCATCATGAACGAAGCTGGAAACTTATACTGGAAAGTATAATTGATTGTGTTAACACTTTAAAACTTGACCGTTGTTTAACCCGCACCGCCTAGTGGTTTAAAGCACATTATTGAATTTTGTGTTGAATATGTTTATATTTACATACTTTCATAAGGGGAAAGTAGAAAGATCAATGATAGACATATAGAATATACAAAATTAAGAAGATACTGTAAGTGATCTCTACAATAAAACAGTTTAGTGCCGGATGTATCAAATATATTAATAGGAGGATGTGCAAAACAGAAAAACTAATTACCTTTATTTAATCATTAAAGAATACTTAGTTTAAGGTCTTCTTTCAAATAAGAAAAAAGCTTTTTGGGGTATCGACAGATAAAGAATAAGCCTGACAAAGTACTTAACGTCTAATATATTGCTTTCCTGCAATGTTAACTATATTGAAGCACTTATTTTAACTGATAGTATACATATTAATTATACTCTTATAAGATGTATGTAGATAGTATAAGAAATGTGCAGAATATGATAGTTTAATGGTGGGAGGTATACACACATATTGATAGAGGTCTTGTAATGCACTGTTGAGGAACCTGCGACCCAAGTTCTCATTCATAACACTCCGTTCGATGTCTCACTATGGGATGCGCCTCATCGCGGAGCAAACAGAAGCATCAATCTCATTACGCCAATCCTGATTGGCTGGTGATCTTGACGTCAACGTCAGGGGAAATCAACCCCCTATAAGTAGCTTGCGCCACGACGCATGCGTCATTCAAACACCTCTTCTCGCTTCAGAGCACATCTCTAATAGTAGCCGGGCTAGCTTAACAGTCCACAGACTGAACCAAAGCTAATTTCGGTCGACGGGCGTTAGCCGGCTACCCTATTCTCTCACAGAAGAGTATTATAGTCAACCTCGCCGTTCTTTCCTCTGGAGTAAGGTAAGGTTTTGACTTCAAGTAGCAACACACCAGTCGCTAACTTGTGTTTTTCCCCTCACTACCGACACCACGGTAGCAGGAGGACACTTTTTTTCTCTCTCTTCCACGGAGGAGAAAAGGATTACAGGAATATTACCATACCAGGTAATATCCTTGAGAGAAAAAGACCCACACTGTCCTTTTTTCCCCGGATTAAAGACAGATCGGTAAACACTTTTTTCTCGAACGTACCTGTCATGAGCGGACCCTCTCCACGCCTCACGGCGAACGAGATGGATGCCTCTCCCCCTCACACCAGAGGAGTCAGGAACTCGGAGGCTCGGCGCTGCGGTTGCGGATTGAAAGTGTCAGGCACAGATTCACACCAGATCTGTTCGTCCTGCCTCGGGCTGGAACACGCCCAGGAGGCCATCGACAACCCCCGGCTCGTGCGGACATTGTGCCCCGCCTCACGTTGAAGAGCCTCCACCGAAGGTTAGCGCAACAAGTTAACCTGTCGGGACGGGGACCCCCTCATGTCCACTGATCTGCCGACCGGCAATCAAGACACGGGGGCGTCTGCACAGAGATGGAGCCCCTCCACTGCGGTCTTGGGCTCACCGACAGCGGCACCCGCAGAACCGGAATCCCGCGCCATATCAGGCCGAGATCCGGTGGCGGCAAGAAACGCGGGAACGGGGCCCCACGCTATACCAAGCTGGGGCTCCCGACTGGACCTCACCATGGTTTCACCCGCGGAAGATGTCCTGGAGTTAGACTGCATGGAGGACGAAGAGTACACTTCTGAGTTCCTCCTGTCTGACTCGGATGAGCAGGAAGACGACATCTTCATGTCATCGGCTCAGGCTGCAAAGCCGGGAGGGTTGCCAACTTTGGGTACCTGGCTGGAGTGAGATTTTGATATCATGGGTTTAATTACACATATGCGCACTAAATGACTGCTATCGTGTCAGTAGCGAGACCTTTGCATATATATAGGATATATATACAATATATACAAATACATAATATTGGACACAGACTATAAAGGGCACAAAGTTTCATTCACTAATGAAAGTTAAACACATGTTTGTTTCCACTGTTTTATTGTGTGCATAGGTCTGTCTCGATAATCAATTAATTGACTTATCGTACGATAAATACAAATGAACTTGATAACTTTTCTGACCTTGATACATTTCAATTTACTGTACATGAGGATGTGACTAGCAGTTTGAAAGGATGTACTTGAATTATTATTATGTATTATCATTATGTCAGTGGTCTAAAATGGTCATAAAACGGTGCCGACAATATCATCGTTTATCGCAATAATTTCCGGGAAAATGTATCCAACAAAATGAATAATCGTGAGAGGCCTATGAAACACACACACACAAACAAATCTACAGACTTACTCCAAACTGCCAAGTATATTAATTAACACACTCTCACTCTCATATACTCTTTGACTCTAGTTTAGCCTAGGAGAACAATAAACAGAAGACTTTTACTTGTTATCATTTCTACTGGATCTTAGATCTGCGCATGCGCAATACGGGTCGGGGATTGACCAACCGGGCTCCCACTGCTCTGCTGTCTGTTAACGTTGTTAAGAGTGGTGGGGAGGGAGTGGATCGACGGCTTGAGCAGCTGTCACCTCAACATTGTAAATAACCAACCAAAAAACGATCGCCGGTTCATCTTGTTTTTGGCGTGAGAATAGTTTGGGCAGCGTGAGAGAGTGACAATTAAGAGTGAAGCGTGTGTCACACGCCAGATGCGTGAGAAGTTGGCAACCCTGTGCAAGATGTTGCGTCTGCCCCTATGGTCTTCCCCCGGGAGTCTCACAGTAATAAGAGCGCTGTTAGGAGACGATGACGAGGGGCATTCACAGTGGCCAATCAGAGTGGTACTCAAACCAGATGTGTCACATGGGATGAGGGTTCCCAACCAACCAGAATTGTTTAACTAAAGGAAGTAGCGTAATTCATATACCAATAGCAGCACCGTTGCTTAACGGTATACAAATACCATCCAATCAGGTACCGGTACTGACTTAGTACCGGTTCTCGATACCCATCCCTACTTACAGGTGTTGGCAAACACAACTGTCCACTCATTGTGCTGCATTATTTGAACGACACCAACAAATAAGGTGAAAGTTTGAAATATTTGAACCGTTAAGCACAGCAACAAATTATAAAATCCAAGCCAAACAAAGACGTAGCACTAACACAAGGCTAGGTTAGAATGTGTTCATTGAGCCTCACCCAAAGCATTAGTATGCTACAAAGTGATTTATTTTTAGATGATCAAATATCATCTAACCAGCGCCCCCAAAGCTGCATTAACATGATACCAGACAGCTGTTTGTAGCGCCGCAAGGTAGCAGGGAGGTAACCAAGAAACAAAACTAACTTCCTGTTTTCACCGCATTTCCCAATAAGCAAAGAGAACATCGCATATCACGTGAATGCAGCTTTCCACACACCTTCAAGCTTTTTTAATTAGGATACATTATTCTATCTTTCGAATCAAACAATCTGATCAAAACGTTTTCAGACCGCTACTTTCCATCACTAGTTGTCCATGCAATGCCAACATGTGTGCTAAAAAGGCAACCAATGAACTAGTAACTCATAAACCTCCAGTACCCTTCATGAGGTTCTCCCTGCTGCTGGTGAATTAATTCATGTGAGTACACCACAAGATAAATTCTCCCCACTTACTGTAAATTGAAGGGGCCACAGAATGAGTGGGCGGTGAACAATTACACAAGAGGAAATGTTGGTCATTGCACGATTGAAAAAAGACCATAAGAGGGAGAAACATAAAGGTGAAAGTAAGAGGAACGATTCCTTCAGCAGCACCTAAGGGCACAAATTAAGTCTGTACCTGAAGCATCACAGGCTTGACTGAGAGTGCCCCACAGAGTGTAATATTTCTGTCATGCCTATATGGAGGCTTTGAATCCTCTAAGACAGATAGTTTTACGGCATATAACTTTAAATTAAAGGGAATAATGACTTATTTGTGACAGTTTCTCATGGGATTTTAAGCTTCTAAAAGGAAAGCAGAACTGGGAAGCTAGTTTGTTTACGGGCAGGCTGATAGCAAGTAAACGCTGCTTATTGAAGCATCACAGCGTCCGCCTGCTTGATCACTCCTGGGCATGTACCCCAAGGACCGCTTAGCCCCACACAGTGGCTATGATTATGTTTCTTTTTTTCCCCTGTATTCTCTCCTCTTAGCAGGATGTGTTGAGTTACAGGTCTGAACCGCATAGATTAGACTCCGCCTAGTGTTGCAACGGAATGTTCGCAACCTGATTCGGAAGCTTACATTGGAATTGTTACACGGGACGATGTGGCCAGGACACAAGGAGGTGCATGTGAGCGTAGAGAAAGGAATAAGAGGGAGAACAGATTTAAGAAAATAAAATCATAAGAGACGCAGAACTTTCAAATAAAGTCCTTGTCAGGTAAATGGATCAAATGTGACCAAATCTAAGCCCCACATGAACATATTGATGGCTCAAGAGTGTATAGTAAACCTTTATCTATAATTAAAATAACTAATCTTTGTTAAGATTTCGATTTTCTGTTTTTTTCTCCATTATTTAAAAAGGGATAGACAGAAGTTTAATAAATATGTCCAATCACTTGCATCCAAAATGTGTGACTGTTTACATCAACACGTGACTCATTAAGCATATTTAAAACAACTGAAAACATAATCTACAGTGTTTGTGGTACGATACTTAGGCCTGTCACGATAATTAATTTAGTTGGACGATACATTTTTTCGGAAATTATTGCGATAAACGATAACATTGTCGGCACCGTTGAAAGACCATTTTAGACCACTGACATAATGATAATATATAATAATAATTTAAGTACATCCTTTCAAACATAACTTTTGATTGAACATTCAACATTGCAAATGAAATGTGAAATAATATTCAAATATATAAATGATATATAATAAATAAAACAAATTCAATTATAACAAATTAATTAAATCACACACAACCAAAACAATCAATTAAATAGACTCAGGCTGGAAAACAGAGCTCTCTCTCTCTCATACAGTATACATATATATATATATATATATATAAATATGAGCACACATTGTCTCAGAAGCAAAAAAAACCTCCTTAAAACAACAGTCAAGTGTACAGTCCACTGTCCATACAAAGACCCAGATGCCTCAACAGGCCATATCCAAATCTGTATTTCAAAGATTTCGAGCAAGGACCACCAACATGTTTGCATCGTCGGGCAAATGCATCTTTGATTGCAAACTGTCGGGAAGCTGGGGGCTCTCCATCTCCAGCTGCCTGCTCCCAGCTGGGAAAATTGAATGGGGTGGTTGTGTTTCAGGTGCAGTTTAAGGTTGGTCGTATTGCTAGCTTTTGTTGCTAACTTTTTTAAACAAATGCAACACACTGCCCGGCCCATTCAAGTCCGTAGGTTCGCCTCGTTGATTTGGCTTAAATCCAAAATATGCCCACACCGGAGATGTGGTATTAGGTTTTGCTACCAATTCCATTTAACTTCAAATTCCTCTTGAGAAAGCCACACGTTGTCTCCTGCTTGTCTCTATATTATTAATTTGGCTGCTACACTGTTCCACGCAGAGTTTCGTGACTTGGCTGTGTGTAAGCCCCGCCCCTCACAGCGCACCAGGCTAAAATGCTGGTCACATCCTTATGTAAACAAACACGCATGTAAACAGCAATTTATCAAGCTCAGAAAAGTTACCGAGTCCATTTTTTATTTATCGTACGATAAGTCGATTTATTGATTATCGCGACAGGGCCTAACAATAGTATTCATAAAATTGTAACAAAAACACACCATATGCTGGTTTCTTCCCACCTGAAAACATATCTAAAGTGACAGGCCCAATAACTGTTTTTATTAAAAAAAAAAAAAAAAAAGTCTTTCCTCTCAACAACTAATAGTCAAGTACAATGCCAAACGATTTTACAGGTCATTTACGCTGTAACCCTCCACTCAAGTCTTACATACCATAACATAGAAAATATCTTTCTCTGGTGGCTGCATGAACATAAGTAGAAACCACTTTCCCTGATTGTCAGTTGAGCATATGTCTGTTCCAAATAAACACGTCTGATTCCTGCCATCTTGGATAAGCAGGTTGTGATTGTGTTTGATTTATAACTCGTCCTACGACTCCACGTGGCATTAACAACCCTCAGGTGTCTGGAAATCAGCAGATCATGAAGGCTTGATGGTGTGGAGAGAACTCCACTACAGAGGAGATATGCAACTTTTGTAAAATGAATATTTAGTTTGCGGTAAATTGGGCACTGCCATGGCTATCAAAACGCATACACAACCTGAAATAGATCTCCTCAACACCTCGAGAGTTGGTGTGAGACGGCAGATGTGAGTATGTTTCTCACAACGCTTCAAAGAGCACCGTGTGAGAGACTGTTCATTCATTTTTGAGAAAATCTTTTGATATATTAAATTGAAATGGAGGATTCGGATGATTTCCTTTTTAATCATATCACCGATATTGGGAGAAATGGGGGGCCCCGGTGAGCAGTGCTGGGGGCTAGTGCCTAGCTCAAGGGAACTTTAACTTGGTCTGTTGTGGGACTTGAACCCACGACCCTCAGGTTCCAATGCCAAGTCCCTACAGACCGAGCATTGGAATCCAACAAAAAATGTTTTCTGTTTAATTTCTTATTGACATGCTTCGCCAGACGGACATGTCCAATAAAACGTTTCTGTAACCATCAAAGCTCAAGCGTAAACTTCTACGACTGATGGGCGATATGACAGCCAGAATCCACCTGAGTGACAGAACATGGTTCTAAATGGCTGACATTTCATAATGTAAATAACAGTGTCCGGGTGCATATTGTATATCCATCTGAGCAATATGCCAGCGGGCCCCACGGTGGGACTGCTCTTTGACTTTAACCTTTTTCTCAGAATCTGCCAGTAAGAACTCAGCGGGTATTTGTTTGATCAGATGTATTTCTCTTTGTTTCCATAATTGAAGACAGGAGTTGAATGGAAAACAGTGGCCATGTATAATTCTGACGGAGAGATGTGAAAAGATGAAAAGGTAAATATAACAAATGTGTTCAAATACAGGCACAATAGTGACTTGATTTTTGGGACCAGTCGGGATTGCAGATTGAATTACTAACTCTAATTTAAGTTAACATTTTCATGACAATGATTTCTTGAAGTTTGGGATTTCAGTATTGCTGTTGGGTCTTTTAGTCCAGTGTGTTTTAAGGGAGACATGCTCAGGAGTGACTTTATTTTCTGAACCAGACCGGACTACAGATTGACATCCTAACCCAAACCCTACTTTGAGTTCAGCAACTGTATACACATTAATGGATCTCTTATTATAACCCAGTGATATGAAAGCTATTATTCCGAAAATTGCCGTACTGCATTATTACTACTTAGATGTGGTACTTTGAGTATATTCTGATGCTAATGATGCCGTACTTTCAGTTAGGTAACAAACAATAAATGCAAGGGTTGTACTTGTAACTGAGTATGTAAAACACGTGGGTTTGCTATCCTGGCTCGAAAATGGTGGAATGAGCTCCCCATTGAAAATCAGGACAGCAGAAAGCTTACACACCTTCCGGCGCAGACTGAAAACTCATCTCTTTCGACTCCACTTCGAGCGATAGAATGACTAACAAAGAACTGCTAACAGAGCACTATACTAATAAAGGACTGGCTTATCTAAAGCCAGTTGAGTGGCACTTGAAATGTTGGCTCTATGAAACCTGATGTTCTTATATGATTCTGTTTTCTTCAAGGTTGTGTCTTCCTGGTCGAATGTCCTTATTGTAAGTCGCTTTGGATAAAAGCGTCAGCTAAATGCAATGTAATGTAATGTAATGTATACACTGTAGTATACTTCTACTATGTAAAGGGACTTATTCCACCATTGAACATTCCAATTATTATGACACTAGTCTCCGCTCAGGCCTTTCTGGCTATCATAAATGTTATCCCTTGAGTAACACCTCTACTGTATTAGGCTATTGTCTGTAGTTCTTTAACAGCTGGATGTTGTACTTTTTATGAAATAATTTTACTTTGTCACACCCATTTTTTAGATCTATACAGTTGAGTACAACGCATTCAGTTCTCTGAGCACTGTCAAATGGTTTTAAAGAGACTGAAGGGAAATCAGTAGCAGAAGCAGTAGACAGAACAAAGGAACCATCCTAAAGTGGATTCCAATAAAACATTTATTCTATCCAAAATTACAGGGTACATACTGAAAGGAATAGTACAAAAAACATTTATCATTCTTTCCATTGGGACATTTCCTAATGTAGTACAAGCAGGCATTGGGAGTACATGATTAAATGTAATGGAATTATGTAATCGGGAAACAAAAAAAGGTAGTGATGTTCCCTTATAGTTATAAAAATGTTGATGAGATTACTTTTACTTTTCTAAAATAATGGGGATTACTGGCAGAATTAGGGTTAAAATAAAGATTGATATATTAGCTAGACGTACTGCCTCTTTGGTTTTTATTTAGGCTACTTACATACATGTGTATTTTAAAAGTCATGATCATATCATTGACCCCTTGAAAACGTTCCCTAAAGTGAAATTGGAAAATTAAGGTTTTTTTTTTTCTTTCTTGTTTTGCTCCAATACTTTCATTTAAATGAATATTGCAAGCACAAATACACGGCACTGCTAATTGAGTGAAGCCTGCGGTGTCTCCGTGTCTACGTCTCCAATCTGCATGCCTGGCCTATTATGTTCCCATCATTTACTACTCCATTCAGCTGCTGTGTGTATGTATTTTTACTCATACTACATCTTTCCCTACTATGAGTCATAATTACACCCTCGGATGCAATGTGTCATTCATGCTCACAGTAATGCGGGCGGTTAAAAGATCTGCTTTGTAAATGCATTTAAGGTTAAATATTAAGAGCCGCAAACCCTTATCTGTATCTTCTTCACGTTTACTCCGTGGCATGTTGTGGAGTCATCTGTTTATTTATACAGCGGCTCAGATTGTAAAGAGCGAGGACGTCTGTTCCTGCTTATAGCAGCGACTCTAGCATGCTCTATTGTCGCACGCCTCGAGTAAGTTGTTTGTGTCGACTGAAAGAATAGGGGCAAATTGTTTCCTAGTTACACAAGTAGCATCTATTCCCATCACAAAATCAAACAGGGCTATTCAATATTAATGACTGTTTTGTTTGGAGCGTAAACATACATTGGCAGAAAAAGGAAATAAGCATGGAAATTGTGCATTTTTCTGACATTTTCAGGATTTTTTGCCTCCTTTATAAGGTCACTTTTTGTCGTGAGCTACAGTAGTTTGTCAATGCGGAAACACCTGAGGCGCGGATAGAGTTTCAGTCAGTGGTGGAGTGGAGGGCATGGGAGCTGGTGATACGTGTTTGACTGTAATTGGCTTTGTTACAGACAGGGATAAGTGCTGTGGGTGTTACATTGAGCTGTGGAACAATAAGGACATTGACTCACAGAGAATAGTTTGAGGACAAACGTTAACAACATTTAAAAAAATCAGGGCCGCACATTTTCTGGGCTAAAATAAATGTTTTATCCATATTCTTCCCTTTGATTCTCACTCTGTGGTAATTATCTTTTAAGAAGAGAAGTGTTGAGATATCAGCGCTCGCAGCAAACGAATACATTTGAATTGTGCTCCAGTGTTTTACTACCCACAGACTTTCTTCTTTCCATGTTAATTAAAGTTAAAAGCAATAATCTCAAAATGCATTTAGGCTGAGATTATCACATGAGATTCAACAGAAAGCATGTATTCATGCTCAGATTCAACACAAGAAAAAGCTTTCTCTTCGCCTCCTACAGCGAACACTTGTTGTCTTTTGAAGAATGCACAACATGCTGCATTAAAAGGCAGCAGAGCAGGTACAAGTGATGAAATGTGTAGGGCCATGGATGGCACCGTGCAGAATACCAGCAACAGTGTTGGGGAAGACGCTTCACATTAATGCTTCAAGAAGACGGGCTAAAAGTGGGATTCTGGGTCCAACCTGGCCTGGGACCATGTGCTGCCATCAGCCCCTCTGTGTCACCCTTTCCTCCATCACTTCAATAAAGGCACAGGTTGCCCAAAATTAAAAAACAGATTCCATCAGAATTAAAATAACTATATGCACTTTAATGCAAACTAAAATCATACAGGGCTGACAAATGTGTAAGAGCATTGATTGACCACACATTTTATAATCATAACTTCTTGGATGATGATATCCTCCATCAGTTATGTTTCTTTCCTTGAATTTCAATTGCATTAATTGAAGTGATTGCTTAATGTTTTCTGTTGTACCACCTTGTACAATGTGCTTTGGCAATATTGTCTTTTTGCCAATAAAGCTTCTTTGATTTTGATCATTTTAGCATCATTGCCCTCATTATCATTGTCAAAATATATGCATATCATCATGGTGTGATTTTTAAAGAGGATCAGTACGGGATGTTTTGCAGCTCCACAATGCAAAATGGTACTTTAATACATATTTAGTCTTTCACAAATATTTTGCTTCCTGCGACTCGAATATGTTGCAGTCTTTATCCTATTCATTTGTGATTTATACATAATATCCATGTTCCAACCCTCTGTTGGAGCTGAACTCAGGTGAAGGACATATTTACCTCATGAGGATTTGCTCTCTATCTTTAAATGTTGTACTGTTTGATTGACAAAAAAAGTTACGATGTGTCACATTTCGCTCTGCTTTTGGTAGATGCATGTCACAACCAGCTCTTTGCATCTGCACTAACAACTCTTGAGTCTGAGCACCTGATAAAAGAACCCCTCATCTCCCCATTCCTGCAATTAAATGAAAGAACCTCACACCCTCTAGCAAAGAGGCCAGGAAGCAGGCAGGTGCTTCAGCCCTTTGGCAGAGGAAACCTGGCTTTAGAGGAGGAAGGAGGGACGGCTGGAATTGCTTAACCTCTCCCATAACCTGCAGCTCCTTGAGAATCCTCCCCTCTGGTCAGAGACGCTCCGTGATCAACATGAACAGCTTCAGCCTGACATCGGTTCAGCTGCTCGAACTGAAGAAGCTCCTGAAGTAAACTAAACCCCCACTGTCTCTCTCTGCAACTCAAATAATAAAAGCCATGACCAGACCAGTATAATTTTGAATGTGTAAAATCTAAATTACAGGGGAAAAACTTGAAACACTTTACAATTTCATGCTGAAAATTCCCAGAGGAAGCCATTTCACTCAAGAAAGATAGGGCTTAATAACATGAGAATATGACTCAATCTGGTGAAAATAGTTAGCCATTTTGAAGCCATGGCTCTATATTTAAAAGCCTCATGATATAATAAATGCTTCATATATTTCTGAAACTTACCTCTCATGTGGTAAAATAGTTAACCATTTGTAAGCCATTGCTCTATATGTAAAGGTTTCATAATAAAATAAATGCTTTATTGGTCGTGGGAATAATATCTTTCTGAAACCCTAAGTATTTTACCTCTCGTGATAAAATACATGTTTAGTGTTAGACAAATTATGATAACAATTAGTGTGGACTCTCTCTTTCTCACACACACATTTTTTCCATCAGACACAGATTACTCTCTCCTGAGGTGGCTCGTGCCCACCTGATGGACAAATATACGCGCACATGCTCTAGGGGGATTGTGTCCAGTGATGCTTAAAGTGGACATAAGAAGTCACTTACACTGCTGTTCTGGCCGGACCAGTGCACCATAGCCTGGTTGTGAGAGGAGTCCCCGGTCAAGGCGAACGTTGTGCTGTCAACTTTCAGCTCGTCGTGCCTCGGAGTTCCGGCTCCTCTCCGGTCCTCTCCGCTCCAGCGCGGAACTCTGCGCGCGCCCTCTCCCGGGTCCTGACTCTGGGCTGGGGATGTGATTTCCTCCCCGTCATCACTGCTCCTCCTGGCACGCTTTCTGCTAAAAGTCAAACCCGGGCTGCTCTCCTGACTCGTTTTGACATTGGAAACTTTCATTTTCTCGCTCTCAACATTTTTGTTTTTTGCGTCTATATTCCGTCTCGGCTCCGTGTG